>NW_017179316.1:397736-416897 GCF_001652005.2 Ceratina calcarata
GTATAGACAATATATCCTTAAGCTAAACCCAGTGCCAACAGAATACGACGCTAAAATATTAGTTTGTAAAAAGCTTCGATGGGTTCGGCGCTGAAACTGGAATAATTTTCAATCGGGGGACCGTCGAACGGGTTCTGGGAATTTGCGAGGTGCACATCGTCGCGTGTTTCACGCGATCGTTTCGAGGAAGCGCGAGGACGCGCGAAATTCCGTCATTTTCGGAGGATGATGCGCGAGGAAATGCGGGGGAGAGCCGATATCTCGTTGCCCGCATCCGGGATGTCGCTATCTAAACGGACGACCCGGTATCGTCCACCGCCCACGCGACGCCTAGCGAATGATTCGCTCAATGAATCCACGATTTCGTTACGTTATTACCCATTTTCCGCGACGAAAATCGTATCTCCTGCCCTCGTTTAAATTAGCGCCCCTTCGTTTATGAGGAGATTAAAACAAACGTTGATTGCGAATGGATTCGACAGAGGACCGAAAGGACTTGCAGTTTGATCTTGATTAAAACATGAGCCATGATTCACACTCGAGCGAGACATCCCTGATTTTCACCGCAAACAGTGGTCAACAAAATTCCAGCGGCGCTTCAGCGAAGCCTCGACATCGGGCCAAACGAGACCGGGCGGCGATTGTAATTAAATCGTTAAACGAGTACAAATTGTAGACCAGGGTCGCACACGGTTAATTCGTTGTTTGATTCGAGAGAACGATTCTTGAAGCACTTCCTGTTTCGTTTCACGTGTAAAAGTCAGACATGTATTTCGATGGTAAATGTCAGAAATATTTAATTACATCATTATTAAATGCATTTCGTCAGACGTGTGAACCGTGACGACGCGAAACGTTGAAGGTGCTCTCGAGAGGCACTCGTCGAAATTGTACATGGCCGGAAATTTAGAAAGTGTGCAAACACTACGCGTTGCCCACGCAGCGATTCTAAGCCCGGTAACGTAGTGCATATTAACGACGCCTCGATCGAGCTACTGTGAGCATGCAAGCTGGAGAAATTCAATTCGTGCATTCGCGTTTACTCATGCCGTCTAAAAAGCTGAACAAATAGAAACGTTCACCCGTTACACCTGTTCCGCCTACGTCGAGATTTCGGTCGTAGTTTCCTTCCACGCGATCGTGAAATTTTTAATTATATAGGACGAATCGATTAACGTAATCGTCTAGCAAATTGCACGTCGTTCTATAAGCTAATGGCACGAGCCATAAAGAGCAATTCGATATCTATCGATAAATGATCCATATCTCATTGATAATCGTCAATAAAATTCTCGAGCCAATATGAAACTTCCGTTAACGATCATTGACCAAAATGCTCTTGCGAAATCCGATTATATAAGTGCGATTGAGAGCGATCGAATCTTCTTTTACATAACGACGAACTACACATATGCAGTTCGAAAATCAACGACCTGACTTCTACCGACCGATCTAGCGAAGAACAATCAGAGGCAAATTTCGTGGGAGACCACCCGCGCCAAGCACAACGTGACGCGCGGTACCTCCGAATTCTTTTTGATATTGTAACAGCTGACGTAATCGCGTAAGACTTTCCTGGCTATTTTTATCTAACGACGGCACGTGGCACGGATGCCGAAATTCGATAGGAAACACCCGGGCAGAATCCTTTCCTTTCCCCTCGTTTTTTTTCTTCCTCTCATTTGGTAAATACGAGCTGGTACGAGGTGACGAAACACCCTTTTCGCGATCTCGCACGTGATTCCGCGAATCCAGCCGAATTATGACCAGGCGGAACGCTTTGACTCTCTTTTTCCCGGAGTTCTCGTTTCGCCGCTCTCAGCCGGTTTCAATCCAACTTTTTCGAAACTCTTTTTGTTCCCTAAACGTGTGTGGTCCAGCGTTTACGACTTGTGATTCAGATTATATAAAAAACTCTAACGACGTGTATCGTAATAAATAGCCGATTCTCACTTATCGATTCGACGAGCTCGTTTTCAGTAGTTTCTCATTTACTGGAATTTATAATTAACTTTGGATATTCTGAAATATCTTTGTACGTGACTCTTCATACTTCGTGCACATTCAGTTTTCCTACGAACGACTAACGGCAAATATTGTACGAAAAATGAAAAGATTTCGTCGTCGACATAGAATTTTTCTCGTGAAATTTCAGTTTTCAACAGTTTCGCAGGCTTGCATTTGGTGTTTTAACGCGGCAGTTGAATGAATTATCGATGGCAACGTGGTCGGGAACGTGATTACTGTGTACCGGTGGCGCGTGCGTTATGTCACATCTTTTTAATGCATGCAGATGACTCGAATCGGTGTCATCGCGGATTTAATCGCGGCCGAGATTCGCCCGCGGTTCGACAGCGACGTCGTCGTCCCGTGAAAAATCGTGCGCGTCAATAAAAAAGCAGAATAACGCTACGGCATGTGATTGTCCTTGATATTCTTATTCCGTTCCTTGAAACATTTGTTAAGAACATTATCGATACAGCTCGACGAGAAAGATTCTGGTCCCGTGATCCGGAGGTTGTTTCACAATTCGCTTCGAACCGCTGCGTATGGACTTTAAAACTCTGGCCATGAACGTTTCAGTCGACCAAGCAAATATTTGCAAACGACGCGGCGAAAATTCTCACTGATCATGTCTCTTGTTCGATCCACCGATTACGCGTTTGCCTACTTTTAGAGGTGCGAGCGAGTGTTCCTACTTTCGACTCGAACTCTCTTAATTATCAGCCGACCGGACCGTGCTTTACAGGTTTTATTCTAAGAAAATTGAACGTGCAGAAAATATGTACATCTAACATCAAAAGACTTTTAGTGAAACTACTGAACCGGAAACCGAGAACATAACATTGCGTTGAAATCATTTTCCCCTGTTTCGAAACTAATTTATTGTAAAAATATGAATAATTCTAATTAATAAATTAATAGAGAAATGAATATTGGCATTTTTATTTCATGTCTCTTGTCCAAATGACTAATCCCAGTTTTCAAAGTTCTATTCTTCAGCCAAGTACTAGAGTCTATATTAGAATTTCTGTACCTAAAATTGTACATAGATCTATCAATAATTTAATATATGTCGCCTAAATTCTGATTAATAAATGAATGAACACAAATCTTGGCATTTTATTTTATTTAACACGATCCTTGACCGAATGATCAATTTTGAAAGTGGGTATCTAAGATCGGGAATTATCACTCCTTTCTGTCAATAATTTTATGTACGTACTAATGAATGTCAAGATGTATTAAGAAAAATATTGCTGGGATAAAAGTCGGTTAAATTCTAAGTAATAAATGAATAGAAATGAATCTTGCTATTTTTATTTCGCGATCCTTGACCAGATGACCGAATGACCAATTCTAGGAGTGGGTACTTAAAGTCAGTGGTCAAGTGGTCATTCCCTTTGGAATGACCCAAAAAATCCTGCCCGATTATCGATAAATACGGGAGGAAACGAATATGCAAATCAGGAGCTAAGAATCGGCCAATCATTTTGCGCAGACGTCATTTTGCCCAAACCGTCGATCGCCGATGGGGTATAAATACAGAGCCCCGACGCTCCTCGAGTCACTCGATCGGCCGATCGAGACACCCCTTTTCCCATCCCATCCCAGTATGCGTGTGCGGTGTGCGGTATGAGTATGAGTGTGTGGGTACCGGTACTAGTGTGCAGTATGCCTTCCAAAATTCCACCCTATAACGGAGCGAATTTAACTTCATCCCTCTCTCTCTCTCTCGTTTCAGTTAATCCATTTTGCTCGCGTTTTAGTTTACCCGCGCCGCGAATAGTAGTTTACCAGTCAGACTTTGCTCGAGTACCAGAGGGAGAAAAGAGTTGTGGTCCTGTATCTCGGGTGGCCTGTCTCGTCAGTCGCTGGGGTGTTCCTGTTCCATTCCCAGGTGCAGTGCGTAAGCTCCGTGAGACGGATTGGTCGTGGTCAGGCCATTCCTGCGCTGAGGCATCGTCATTCGGGTGCAGTATCCTGCTCGGCTCGAACTCTGGTGCCCAAGTGAAGTCTGACATTTTGTTCTCACCTTAGTTTCCATTTAGAGTCAATAGTTAGAGTCAATAGTTAGAGTCTTGTTCGCAATCGTTTAAAATCCTTCTCCAACATTCGCTCCGTATAATAGGGTGGCAATTTAATAGGGAAGGGGGCAGTGGGGATTGTCCACTGTCCGGGTCTCGAACGTAGTCACCTCCACGCGGTGAGACCTGGGTTGGTAGCGTTTGCAAAGAATAGACTTTGGAAACGGTACCAAGCGAAGAACTACGATATAGAATAAGAATCTCTGTATGTTAAATTGTATGTTAACCCTTTGCGATCGTACAAGTGTCATTAAATTTTTATTTTCATTACATTTGAAATAGTCCCGATCGCAAACTGTTAAATTCGTTAATACACATATATAATTATCGAATATAGATATTTAATCGTACGATACGTTCATTAAAGTTTGAAGAACAACATATGTACGTGTAACGCAGTTTGATTACTTTAATAAAACTACATCCTAAAATTCCAAACACGGTATTTGTGAATAAGAAATTGATTCAGAATTCATTGACAGAGATTTCGATTTAATTTCGTATCGTCGGGCAAAAGGCACGGGGAAACGAGCACGCGTACACTCGGAATTAGTTACCAGCCTGGATTAGGCATGGTGGGCGTTTCAATCAGTCACCAGGCATTTCAATGACGGCGTGCATTAGCGAAGGTAAGTAGCCGAGACGCAATGTTTCCGCTACCGTTCGCTTGTGCAACGTCAGAGCATCGATCGATTTTACCAACTTATATCACATAGCCATGAATTATATAGATCACAAATTATTAATGGAAACGTGAATCATAAATCGCGTTATAAAATGTTAGAATAAAATCCAGAGTGAAACAACGTATACTGATCGTGAGCTTTTTCATATAAGATCGAAAATAATCTGTAGACCGAGAAAGACGTATCTTTGTTTGTTTACTACTATTTAATAATGATCAGATCACGTTTAATAATAACGCTCTTATTATCACTTTCTCTAAAACGACAATTAATAAGACTAACCGGAGCCCATCAGCATAAACAGAGCACGCGGAAAAAGGAAAATCGTCGTACGGAAGAGCCGATAAACGATACAGCGCGTATAATCAGCTTCCGGTTTCCCGTGGCTGGTACTTTTAGAACAGCCGATAAACGATCCCCGTTAATAGATAGATGAGGACAGACCCGACAGGCTTCTGATCCAGCTAATGGTACGCTGATCGAGTGACGCTCTGCTAACTCCGGCCGATCGCATCGAATTTTTACTCCCGCGCACCCACGTTCGACACGGCTAGTGACACGCGGCACGCGCCCACCCGGCGACCTTCCCAGTTTCTTAAAACTTCCGACGAACGCTGGAGAACTAATTTCCGATTTTACGGCGGAAACGGGCGTGGATCTAAGGTAGAAATAAACTTTTATCGTAAAGCTCATGACGAGATTTCTTTTAAGCTCGTCGAATCGCAGGAGTCAGAGATTGAAACTTAATTCGGTGCTGTATTAATAAGTTAAGAAATAAGTCATGAAAGGAAGCGATACAGCGTACGGATCTTGGAACTTACGAAGTTCTAGTTTTCCCTACTCGGCAGATGATATTTAAAACGTCGTCTACTCGTAGCGCGACGTCGTGTTAATTTTTTACAGCGGAAATCGAAAGGGGAATTCGATGAACGTCCGCGGCTTCCGGGCTTTTACCGTCGCGTTATTTTTGGACACGACGGATAAAACACTCCTTGAACGCATTATCCCGGGCGTTGAAAGTAGAAAAAGGAGTTGATGGAGACGACGGCGGCAACCGAGAGATCCCCCGGGAGAAGAAGAGATCCGTCCGAAAGGTCGTCGGCTCGATGGCTCGGGGAACGAGTCATATCTTTGGACATGAACGGGAAACGGTTCCTCGGAGAACGCGGCTGGCATTCTTGGAACTTCATTGAATTCTACCTCGGTGCTCGTAATTGAAGACCGAGTTTCTACTCTGGGTCTCTCGCAGAAGGCTTCCGGAGAAGGATATAAAGATCCCGCAATTGTTCCGTAGAACAATGAACGATCACTCCGGCCAGTTCACGTCCGAGTCACGTTTGCACGTTGCCGAATCAATCGTTTCCATCCCGTTCGTTTCCATCCAATTTCCGACACCTTCCCCGACGCAACGTACCGACGAAAAGATTTTATACGATTGTAAGAATTATCCGTCGCGATTGAGATAGGTTAAAAAAATCAGAAGGGAGACGAGGGGAGGGAGAATACGATGAATAGAAGCCGACGGGATCTAATAATTTTCAAACGCAAACAGGTAACGAGCGTCTCGCTGTCCCGTAACACAGAGAACTCTAAAGCCCGAGGGTACGAAGTTCGTGTCGTTTCCACGAAGGCGAGCCAGGAGTGGGAAAGTGGGCCTGGAGGATCCACCGGCGAACATCACTCTGGGGGATCTTCGGGAACGTCGCTGAGCGTGAGTGCACGTAAAGTGGCCTTTAAGAACGGCACTCAAAGGCCTGGTACACACGGGTACCTATACTAGCTCGACCACGACTCCGCGGGGAAACTGTACGTGCGTTCTTGAAACGCCGACGCATGTTCAATGGGAAGAGTACCGATTTGCATACGGCCGATCTTCAAGTGGCCCGTTTGTCCCTAGTTTCGAAAGGAACGCCTTCGAGGAAAGTCGACTCGAGATATTGAAATTTCGATAGCGTATTACACAGAAACGTATTATGTTCTCGTCGATTATCAGCGATAGACAGTGTCGTGAATCAGGGATCCGGATTACGTAGATTACGCGCCGTGTCAGGCTGTTACACTCGGTCGGTTATCGACGAGTAATAGATCATCTAGTACGACGTTACGGTAGATACACGCTAACGACAAATTACGCCAGACCGTCTCAGACGTGAATTGATCATGTAAATTTTCGTCAGATCTGTAAGATCGAGACTATAATCGTCGACAGTTTCGTTCTATATTTATTAGAAGAACGCGATACGAGGTATGTCGATGATTCATACGAACCGGAATCCTAAGGTACGATCGCCATTCGCGACAAAGAGATTCGTACACACGTGTATAACTAGCGTCCAACCCTTTCGCGTTAGTCGTAAGTGGTGCTCGAAGTTTCAGTGTTATCAAGCCCCTGTACGAGTAAAACCCGAGGGTTCTATCTCGTGAAGTAACGTCAACGCCACTTTTAAGGGCATCCACTTCTTTTCCCCTCTTTTACGTAATCTACGCGGCTCTCTCCTTACGTAGAAGAGGATAACTCTTTCTCTCTCTCTCCCTCTATCTCCCTTTGACTCGAGTGCACTTCACCCACGGGGTTATCTCTCGGCCCGCACAAGGATTTACACGTGTTGCACGTATTCACTAAAATACACCTGCGCTGAATAATGTGGGCCCGACATGTTGTGACAGCAGATAATTTTACGGAGAATCGAAGCAAGCCTTGTTTGAGATCTCATTAATGGATTTTAACGATCGGTCAATAAGAGAGTTTCTTAACAAAAATTATTCGATGAACGAAACGGTACGGAATTTCTTTGATCGACGAGTACGTTTGAAGAACGGCTGAACGGGCGAGGCAACGTATTTTAAAATAGCCAAGAATTTATCTGACGAACAAAACGAACTGGGACGTAACGTTGAACCGTAATCCGTTCGAGGAACGAGCTCGGGCGGTTTCGTTCACGCAAGAACGAGCCGTGTTAAGGGTACGACAAAGCGTAAACCGAAAAAGAGAACAGGAGAAAAAGGGCGATGGTCTCGCTGCGGCAGGATCACGCGATACACTTAGCTACGTTTTCTCGCGATAAAGAGCCGGGGGGAGCATCCGACGGGAAGATTCCACGTTACTTCCGAGATGGGGTAGGTCTCCCGGAAGCTGTTTAAGCCTCGAAGAAGTACAGCCTGCGCGAGAAACGAGACACGGCTGTTCCCGTATCAACATGCTCCACGATTCCCAAAGGGATTCAAAACACGGAAATGAAATATATTCCGTCTCAGAGTTCGTATCTACAGGCACGTCAATTTTCCTACCACCAGCATCGACAAAATATTTTTCATATTTATCTCTGTAAAGAACGATTAACGAGGCAAACGTTATCGTATAACGCTAAGTACGTCAACGATCAATTATTACTTCCGTGAGAGGCAGCCTGTTTTATGAGAGCGTAAAATTTTCATTGACAATTTTCTCCTCCCACGTGCAGCCGCGACTCTTTCCATTTTCCTCAATCCTTTTTTGCCCGTTGTTCCTGTTTCGAGCGCGAAACGGACGCGACTCGTTTAAACGCGGGCGTCATACGAGCTCGGCCGGTTTCCCATTGCAATTGAAGGGCGGTCAAAGCCACGCAATTATTCCATCGCGGCGGAAATTCAATTCCGCGTCGTTCTTGACCACCACTCGGCGAGGAATTACGTAAAACTCAATGAACGCAATTCCGCGTGCGCCCCGTGGCAGGGGGTAGGTAATATCATGCGAATTTATGCGGGAATCTCGGAGAGAAAGGTTCGACCCCGGCTCTTATCTCGCCGACGAAATCGCGAACGAGGATTTCTCTCCGCGCCAGACTATCTAAATTCATTTGCCAGGAAATTTTATCCCGAGGACAGAGTAAACCGACTAAGGATAATCGCGGTATTTCCCACAGCGTGGAGTGCAGATTATTTCAATAGAATTTTTCAAACAGACATTCCTACCAGCCTCCCTCCCGTTAATTTCGATCGTCGATCGACTTCTAAGACCGGGCATGTGAAACGTATAAAACGGGACGTTCGCAATTCTTTCAAATCTTTAAACTGACCGAACATCGTTTCCACGGTATCATCGGCCGACCCAACCGGATACGCGAGGATATTAATTTCAGCTCGATGCGATCTACGAAGGGCTCGCCCTTTGAGCGTCTCGAGAAGAACAGCGGATTTATAAGGGGCCACCCCACGGGTCTCGGCCGATGAAATGTTTGACAATAATCGTCACGCGGCATCTTCTGGCGATGCTATCTACCGCTCTCCACCGTTCTGACCCGTTCTCCAACCGTGGTTCACCTGTGATCAAACCCGGTGATACCGTAACTGTTAATTCTCTTTAGGTACCCGTGCCCTTTGTCGGAGGGACGCTTCGCATTTCTTACGAGCAGGATCTGGAAAAATTTCAAGGCTGACTCGAGATCATCGGTGGACTCGTCATTGTTCAAAACGGAGTACGTAATCCCGATTTCCTGGAGGAGTCGAGTTACAAACACTAAAATCGTTTCGGGCAACGCTACGCTTTGATCGCTCGAACGTTGCAATTAGGGATTTGCCCGATCGTGTAATTGCAGTCGCGATTATCCACGGGAGCGTGTAAAGTTGGAACTCGAGAAGACACGTTCGCAATTCTCGATCGAGCTCGAATCAACGTTAATTACGTTCACGTGTCAGCGTGGCACCGAGTCGTGGTAACGTTCGTAAGTTGCCACGACGACGACGACGACGACGACGACTGCTACGTTTCACGAACGGGCGAGTCGCAAGAGAGAAGGAGGGAACAACGTCTTGAGCGTTCTCGAGGATCATCGTCTGAACGAGGTCCCCGGCCTCTCGATCTTCCCCCGATTGGCCGTGACCCTCGGAAAAATTAGTCGGATATTGCTCAAAACGGTGGCTCTTTATCCTCTTACAGAGGATTTGTTCCGCTTCTCGCTTCTCCTTTCTCGAACCATTCTTGAACCGTGTCGGCTACGTTCTAACGATATCCGGCTATTTATTAATCTGCCACCAACACCTGTTCGCTCTACTGCTCTTTTTTACCAAGCGCATCAATTTTAAAAACAATATCCTTCGTACGAATTTGTCGAGCAATAATTTACATAATTTGATACAAAACGCAATTCAGAAATTTTACTTCGACCGAATCATTTTCTCCTTGAATTCGGTTTTTGCGTGGATGCCACAAATCTGTTATCGTATCAAGCATTATTCGAATAAGCTAATTGCGATGCAGAACGCAACAACGTACGCGCGGCACGCGAGTTCGACCGAATGAATCTGGTAATTAGAATTCCGTAACGCGATTCGGTCTCTCTCAGGAACGCGAGTATGATTCATTATCTCCTTAATCCACGGTACCGTAGGAGAATTAACCGGATTGTTTCGCGTGACACCGTACATCCGGTCGTGAGATTTCTGTTTCTTAACCCTCCATACGAAGATTTAAAACGCGACGGCACAGGTGCGTAAGCATTCGCGTACACGAAGATTACGTTGCATATTCCCATCGAGGGTCGACCCGGCCACGTACTTCCGGCTCAATACCGTTTATGCACATGCCTGACCGAGATATCTCTTTCCATATCCTTAAAACGTCCTTACGTCGTACAACGTGATCAAGATATACGCTGCTGCGTCTCAAGAATGCGGATGGAAACAGAATTTCGAATTTGAACCCCGTGAAATATTCCGTTTGAAACAGATTTAAGTGGCTTATCCGAGGTAAAGCAGGGTCTGTGTAGGTAGCAAACTATTCCGGAACCCCCGTCAAAGAGCCTAGCGATCTTTTTTCCTTTCTTCTATCTTCGATGATCGCGGGAACCCTTTGTGTCGTTTATGGCTCGATCGAGTCGAGCGAAATTTATGAACAAGTTTCCCGTTTTCGCGTCGCAATTTGCCGTAATCGTTCGTGTACGCAGCTCGTGGGCGCACCGGTAAACATCGTTTCCACTTTGCGCGGGTACAAAAGGAGGAGAGATCAAGAAGAGATGAGAAGCGTCTCGGCGAAAGCTCTCGCGGGTGAAGACACTCTCTTTTCGAGGATATTCGTGACAATGATCGACGGACCTCGTGTCGTCGTTTACGTCGCGTAAACGTTGGAAGATTAATTGCAAGGGGAAAACGGGTTTTGATTTTTGGAACGAAATGACTCGAATCGAGAGGAGCTTGAAACGGTCTTCCGAAGACTCGTAACTGGCTCGTTAAAACGGGTCCTTAAAACGGGGGATGGAGTCGGTCTCGGAGTCGCCTATGAAAACGACGCGAGACCGAAGGTACAAAGAGGCCCCGAACGCGGGTAGGGCAGAAATTCGGTTGGCAAAATAAAAGCAAAGGGGACGAGAGACAGAGGAAGAGGGCCAGTACAATGGAGAACAGAGGAGGAGAGAGGAGCCGTTTAAAAACCGGGGAGAAACTCCGGGGAAGGAAGGTGTACGCCGGTGTGTATAGGAACGCTTCGGAACCGCTCGCGAGTCGGAGCGGAATGAAGCTGGCCGGGGGATGGGCGGACGAAGAAGCGGCATCAGAGGAGACAGAAAAATCAAGCAACAAAGAGTAACGCCGCCAGTGCTGAATATTGCATTCGCATTCACCGGCTCCACGTCGTTTTCGTCCTCGCATCGCCGACACGCATGTATGAATCCTACAGTCTCCCCCACAAGAATCCCAGAAAGAAATTAAAAAGGGATTCGTCTCGTAACAAATCTTTCATCGATCCGGACGAGAATCTCATACATTTTTTAATTAACGACTTTTATCATTTTTACGTCTCTACTTGGAGTCGCAAAACGTTCAGCTTTCGTACATTGGGTGATATTTACACACATGCATTTTATGTACGAACCACTGACCAGTAGTTTGGAATTACCAAGTACTTCAGGTAACGAAACGAGAGATAAAGATTCAAGATTGTATTCCGTACTTATGGGAGAGACTGTACGCCATTCGTGCACAATACGCAACCGTGCACGCGCGCATACCTATGCATTTTTATGAAAACGCAGAGATCTCAGCTTCTCGAGCTGTTATTCGCGTAGCGATTTCTGAAATCTTTGATAACATTTCTAGGGAAATGATCACGCAAAAGGGGAGAGAGAAATACGACGGAACGTCTAGGAGTCTAGACAGTGGCGGCTAAACGATTTTAAGTAAAAATGACAAATTACTACGAGTGATCAAGTCGTTGATTCTGTAAACCGGTTTTTCTAATACCTGAGAAAGCGGCACTTCGATTCAAGTCCCAATCGACTGATTTAACACGCCGACGCTCGTACATCTATAAAAGTGATCGTGTAAACCTGTTCTCGTGTCTAATGTCACATCCAATAAACGGGCGAATGATTGTTCGAATCGAAGGCTCAGCGACGAACTCCGTTAGCTTAGAAATCGCGTGTCATACGCGTCCCGTTAACGGTGAAAGGGTTAGCGCGAAACCATCGGCCAGAGTCATGTAAAAATACGTCGTACGACCTGGTGAACGTCTCCTCGATCTGAACTACGTTTCCAGATGTGAAACAAGGGACGGTAGCCAGGTTCTTTCTAGAATTCTGTCACAATAATTTCGTTCGCCAAGAGGCGCTTAATGGTATAAAGAAGGAGCGAGGAGAAAGTGTCGGAAATTCGATAAAGCGGGACTCTCGGGTACCGTGACCCTCATCGACTCAGTTCTTTTCAGACGCAATTAGTTCAATCACGCGTCTCTTTGCGACTCCATCGATTTTCTCTTTGCCCGACGAGAAGTCGACGAAACACTCGTTCGTCCGTTTTCAGAACGATTCTAAGTACTCGTTCTCCATCAAGAGATCTGACGAATATTTCGCGTCTCGAATAAGTTATACGGTAACGATTATGTAACAAATCATGAAACGTTTTAATAAGATTCTATTTCAAACGAAAGAGCAGTGAGACTCGATTTCTTTTTATCATCTATTAAAATATCACACTGAAATTCATTCGTGGAAAATCTCGTTTATGAACACTAAGACTTGTGACCGGGGGTGTACGAGCCGAAAAAAGAGAACGAGGAGGTAGAGGAAGACCCTCTGTATAGATCCTCCGGAACAGTAATTAATTGCGCCGCCGGTATCGAGATAATAGTTACTAATTAACTCGGCCGTCGTTCCCGGATCGATTCGACGAGCCTTTTGCTCTTCGGAGCACAGAATCGTGGAAAGGGCGGACCACGATCGCGGTCGCTAAATGGAAAAACGATCTTCTCCAGGCATTAACAGACATCGACACAGAAATGAATAATTACCAGCTATAATCGATTCTGAAGTTAAACACCTGTACAGCGTATGCATTTAATTATCTGTGTTTACCCGTGTAACTGAATTTGCATGTGCAATGAAGAAAGCGTGAGTATAATAATAATTATAAATCGTTGAAAACATGAAAATAAAATTCCTATCCTTGGAACGTGTCCGATCATTCATATTTTCGATCCATTTGTATGTACGTGATTAACAGAGAAAATGAGTGTTTGATCGTCCGATTGAATGAGCGCGCGACAACTGAACCCAAGTTATCTAGGTTCCAAACGAACGATACATTTTTATCATTAAATACCTGGAATCGCCGGTTGATAATTAATCCCAGGGGCCGCGCCATATGGCTCGGAACACGACAAAATAATTATCGTGACCAATTAATCTGCGGCGAATTCCAGCCGATAAAACGCGTTCCCGTGTTCCCTTGGACCGCATCGAAGCTCGTCCCGAAGGAGACGCCTTTAAAATCCACGATAAGAGAAGGTGCGCTCGCTACCGTCTGGCACGAACCGAGGACTTACCTGAAGCAGATAAAAAAAGGTATAACGCGTTAGTGGGCGGCGGGTTTTTAATTGGGGCGACGTCGTTTATTGCGAGCGACGGCTCGCTCCAGGATTCCTCTCTCTCCCTTTTGTTACACCGGGCTAAAAGGGGCCGTGAGCTTTTCAGGGAGGCCCTCGCCCGCGATAACCGACGGATGCCTCGATCGAGCACAATGCGGATTCATCCGCCACCGAGACACGCCGGAAGTGGGCACTTTCTTCCTACTTCCGACCGTCCCGTTTCGTTCGAGCAAGATGCCGGTTTCCCGGTTCTCCGCGGAAATTGAGGATCGACATTGAGTCCACCGTTAATTGGACGAGTCGAACGCGCAAATATGAAGAACGTCTGTTCGGCGAGCATACATCTGTGTAAAGTAAGATTCTTCGGACGGTGTCGTTGAACTTGGAAATACTCCAGGCAAAGGTTTAAAGGGAACAGACGCGACGGAGCAATTTTTGAAACCGCAAAAAATGATTCTGCGACGGATCCTTCCCTGCGGTAGAGGCATGACCGTGCGGTTTCGGACGGATTTTAATTAATCGAAAACGAGCAAAACGAAAGTAGGTGGGAAGAAAAAATTGCGTCTACCGGACACGTTCGTCGGAACTGTCACACAGTGGCGAAGAGAGACAGACAGAGAGAGAGAGAGAGAGAGAGAGAGAGACAGAGAGAGAGAGAGAGAGAGAGAGAGAGAGAGAGAGAGAGAGAGAGAGAGAGAGAGATAAATCTCGGTTACACGGGGGCACCCGGTAAAAAATCGAGCCGTTGACCCGGACGGAAAACGTTGCACGCACGTTTCCACGGACGTTACGATCGCGAAAGGGATGGCACCGTCGATCGCCAATGATCTACGAGAGTGAATCGGGGCTTGAAAATCGCCACTGGCTGGAGTTCCGGTGGAAATTAAAGGGAGATCGCTGAATCGTCCATTTGAATTCCAACGAAATTAGTGAAAACAGGTAATTTAAATCACCGTTTTAAATCTCCCTTGCACAAAATAATCTCAGCGAGTCAGAGGGACTTAAAAATGTTCACGGTCGACGTTCATCGATCCGTTTGTTTCATAAATTGTTTGAAATTGCGTAAAGTCATTTGAGAGCAACGACGAGTTGACCGAACAAATTCTGAGGAAACCTTTGAGACTTTAGTCTCGCCAAATAAGAGACTTACAAGTAAATATTGTATCCGCAGATGTACGAGAGAGGTTCGTGTGTCCATGTATATACCATTGGATGTTCCTACGTCTCTTAAAAGGCATAACGAACGCATGAGAGACAGTGCTGACCACGACACGTGCCGAAACGTACGTACGACAGTCGTACGCGGAGTGTAAACGATGACGCGCTAAAAGTGAGCGTAAATGCAGCACGGGAAATTCATCGTCCCTCATAAGGCGACCGTATAAACTCGCGCCACGACGATAAAATTCGTTGCAAACGGGACAAGTCCTGTCCCGATGCAAACGTTCACAGACGAGGAAGACAAATTACAAACGTCTGTTCATCTCACATCTCGAATGTATAGATCGCGAGAATAGATTTGTCATATATTAAGTGAACTAAAATTAATGGAGATTGTACAGAGATCGCGTCTGTGACGTCTCGTATAATCTTCCTCCTATAAGTTCTTTCGTACTCAGTCGAGACAATTTTCTCGTCAACTTCCTAATTGACGAATCACCTCGGTCCCATTGAACACTGAAAGTACGTTCTCTCATTGTACAAACACGGGTTTAAAGCCACGTCGGAACGCGTTTCTTGCGATTCAGCGTGTCTCCACTGATCACCGACGCGTTTCACCGGCCGTCAACGTTCGCATTATTCACCCGTCTTTAACGTCCGTCGCGATTCATCTCGCGTGATCCCCTCGCACCCTTCTCTTTTGATTCTCCGACGGACGAGCCGTACGTAATTCCGCGTCGCGAAAGGCATAGAGGAATCGGCGCGCCGCCGTGCCGTCTGCGGCGACGAGACTGCAAGGCGGCGTGGATGCACTTGTTGCAACAATTGCGCCCAGGCTCATCCGGCGGCTGAGCGCAGAGGAGAGAGTGATTCATGCTCCGGGTTTGGCTTGTGCCGAACCGGCCGGCCGCGGCGAGTTTCTTCGTGTGCGTGACGCGTTACGCGCGTGGATCAGCATCTGGCCGAGAGAGTCAGATCGTGAGAACGTTCCCCCGGGCGGTATGCGAAGGATAAGAAGCGCGTGCATCGCGAAACGAGTCTGTGAGAAACCCGCACGAGTCGTCCACGGCAGTGGTTCGTGGGTGGAAAGGGATCAATGGAATTCCGGATTACAGGACCTGTACGTAACGAGATGTGTTTCGATAAAAATACGCCCTTCTTTGACGCGAGAACTTCTACGACGCACGAAAATAATTGCAAACGCTCGACGAGGTAACAACTTGCGGCGAGTACACGGAGGTGTTCGCAGGAGGAACTCCTCGAGGAGTGACCCTCGCCCCTTGAGGGAGTATGTACTCGCGTCTACGTTTTTGCGCTCCTGTCAGAGACACGCGCCTGTACGTACGCGCGGACGATTCTCGCTCTTGCCTAGTTCCGATCCCCAGCGTATCCTTCACGATAGTGCTCTTCCTTGTTCCCAGAACTTTTCCGAACGATGCGAGTTTTTCCACCCGGCGCTTCCCTTATCCCTCCGAGTCCCTTCACCCTTTCTCTCTCGTTAATCCCTTCTTACAGAAACTTTCCGCCTGACAAGTACAGCATCGTGTTTTGTGATCAATTATTGTTACGCGTTCTTACGGGAGAATCGTCTTCTTTTGTAATGAATGGTTAAATTCTTGAATATTAAAATAGCATGCGATCGTATCGTGCACGAACGGTATCCTTTATTCGTTAGTTACGCGCTCGGGTCTTTAATTCCAGACTCTATCTACAGATTCCATTCCTCTATTATTCCCTGTGTTCCAGTTCTAGCCTTTCCATTGCACTCGAACGTCCAGGTTCTCCAAGTTCTTGCTTCCGTGCGACCAACTGTAAGCGTTCTATTCAGGGAGCCACGGCAAAACCTAGATGTAGGTTTATGGATACTACGCTATCGCCAGTAACTCCCGGAAGAGGATATGTATAACGATCGATAGGAAAACACCTGGCCACGTTATAAATATTCGCTGCAGCTGATCCTTTCGCCCCGTCGATTCTTCTTACAATAATCAACGAGTTCGCTGATCACTATTCGTTGAATCGACTCTTAAGCTGAAGCGTTTCTGCCAGATGATAAAATTTCTCAGCATCTCTCATGCACTCTCTAGCACAATTTCAGTGGCATCGTGCTCGTCCTTCTGGTCGAATCTCTTGTACGCGGTTCCCACGGCGGGGAAGGGGACGAGGCACGTAGGTGCACCGAGTGGAAATTCCATGCGAAGGTATTCTTCGCGTCGCAGGATTCCCGCACGAGGCGCGTGCAGCAAAACGGACTCGGGCTTACCGTAGGAAAATCCGCGGCAGCGAATTTTTCGCGAGAGAAAAACGGCGAGTCGTCGTGATTCCTCGATGCTTTAGCCATTTCTCCTTCTCCTAGCTTCTTGTTATCCGGTATGAAATGTTCTCCCCGGTCGCCGAAAAGTCTGTATTCACTGCGAGAGAAGTATGCTCGCGGACTTTGCATTTTCGTGAGTTCCTTCGACCGGAGGAGCGTTCGAATTTGTTCCTTAACGTTTGCGTTTCGAGCAATTTCGGCAATGTTCGGTCAGAACGAATTAAACGTGTTTATTTCATCTTTCGATGCATCGACGTATCGACAGGGGAAACGGTCGAGGCACGTCTGGCAAGCGTTCGGGGGATCGTGCTCCTAAATTTCTACGAGGGGTTTCGTACAAAATGACCAGCGACGCCGTGCCAAGGGATTTCTAATGTAGGAACTTCGATGACGACCGACGAGTTTCGGTCGATCAACCGATCGGACGTTTAACTGATCGTAATTACCGGGGACGAGATAAATAGTTGAGCGTTCACCTTACGGGCCGTCGCGGCCGGAGGTCGACTCCCGATATCGATTCGTGGCAATCGGAAAACATAATTCGCCGACTAATGAGCCGGCTTGGCTCGTGTTCCACGAGGGACGATCCCGTGGACAGCCGTTTCGTTCCGGTGGTCCACGCCGCGATTCAATAAAACCGTAAAAATACTGGCCGACCGGCCAATCAGGTTCAATAAGGGACGATGAGTATTTCACGACTATTTATAGAAACGACTTTCGCGGCTACCTACACGTCCCGGCTACCAGTGCTTCACCGGTGAAATTGCATTGCCTTTAACGGACAGAGCCTTCGAATCTGAATATTTCATCTCGCTACCTGCTACCAGCGCAATTCGATATCAAGATCGAATTCGACGATCGCTCTCTGTCAAGTCTCGGTAGCTTAAAAGTCTATGATCTCGAAAGACGGCGGCAGACTCGAAAATTAACCGTAGATACTTAATACACGTTCGTTCGCTTCGAATTCTATATGTGCTTCCATCGCCGAAAACCATTTTAGAATTATACAATCCAGTTTTTCGATTTACCAGAATTATCTTCACCTTTTCAGCGCTACCAATTAATCGCATTCTAAATCACACGAGATCGTCGTTGAACCCCTAAATCATCGTCGACCCGCGGAAAACTGAGCCAACGCTGTCGACCGTTTAAACCCGATTCGGTGGACACCGCGATTTATATTTTAATCAGCGGAGGGCTCCGCCCTCGCTCGCCGATTAAATCGGCCGCGCAAATTATTGCTCGACGTACCTATTACCACCTGCTACGTCGACCCACTGCTCCGAAACGTTCGATCTGCGTGGTCGATCAAAAAATTGATGACGCTTCATTTGGAGCATTGAAAATCGTGAGAGATCACGGTTCATCGTAGCGAATCGTGGGTGGTCGGTGGGAAGATCTTAATGATCTGCTTGATCGCGTTTCTCGACTTCTTCGAAAAATCGACATTTGTTTAATTTCACGACTAAGTAAATATTTCATTCTCCGTTTTGTAAGAAGACAAAACTGAGATAACACAGAAGCTCTTTTGTAATAATAAAATTTGCGGAACTTCATTGAAAAAGTCAAAATAAGAGAATTTTAATTGAATTAACTTGAAGGGATTACTGGATGCCCTGATTAAAACGGTACACTCTCTATCTATTACCCCAGAAAGTTTAATCTCTGCACAACTTTTCACGTGTATTCAAGAGACGATCCGATTATCTCAGTTGCCACGAAAACCACGGAACTCCGGACCACAGCTATTACAAAATTGTCTACGGACGTTCGTTCACGAGTATTAAACGTGTCGCGTGATACTCGAACTGGTAAACGCATCAATGAACGACGGAGGCACGTGATCGTGACTATTGGCCTCGGGAATTTGTTCGAGACCGTCAATGAAAATTATGGAGAGCGCTACGATAAAAATAGTTTCACGAACAAATATAGAATTCGACGTGCCGTCGGCGGTGATGTGACATCCGCGATAGTGACGTGAACGGAATCGGCGTCGAACCTCGCTCCCTTCCCGGACTTTCTTAAGGACGTATAGGCTATACATATACTTAAACAATGCTGGCATGTTGAATTTGT
>NW_017179316.1:418321-459080 GCF_001652005.2 Ceratina calcarata
TAACTCATTAAATATCGAAATTAGAAGATAAATGCACTATTTTTAATTACCGGCAATGCGTTTTTCTAAGGTACATAAACTTTTGGTATTGACTATATAGCCAATACATCCTTAATCTACGCCGACAGGTCGCATAGTATGCTTAATTACGTTTCGTTTCATTCACTCGTGTCACACGCTCGCTTCATTTCATTCATTCATTTAGCAATTATGTAGAGAGAAACAAACGAAGAAATGAGCCACGAAATCAATAACATCTAATTAATCGCTTTACCAATACAACCCTGTGTATGCACTTCCACCACACGTGTCGATATCTAAAATTTAATGAGTAATTCATTGAGAAATCAAAACTGCTCATCAATTCCGATACGAAAACGAACGACGACGCGGCAGGTCTCCGGAAAAGAGTGTTACGGTTCCGATAACCGACCGACCATAACTAGCGTTTGCAATTGAGCGTGAAGTCGTGCGGCGGACGGTTTTCTCGCCGTTATCTGAGAAACGGTGGAAAGGAACGGAAAATAATAAGAGGAAGTTTCGTAATAAATCGAGCCGACGGTTCCGCCTCGACCGGAAACGCGGGCGAGCGTTCGTTCGAAGAAACTGCGGGGAGGAAAATAAATCGAGCGGAGTTCGATCGAAATCGAGCCGCGCGGGCGGTGACGGTCTATCGCGGGATATACACCGCGTCTTCAAGGAAAATAATCGGGATTATCGGTGCCTGGCAACGTGTTTTCTGTCGTTCTTGCGAAATTCTGACGCTGAGATAAACCGAACTCTCCACCGCGATAGGGGATTCTAGCTAAATTTACGCTGCCTGTAAGTTACTGCGCTCCGGAGACGATCGGCAACAGTTGCTCGAGCCCAGATCTCCGAATCGCTACTCGTTCAGCGTCAATTATAAACGAAGCTCGTTAGCTATTTTCTAATGCCGACACGAATTGTCATACGAAACGACTTTAAAACAGACGAGATTTTTACTCATAGTAAATTCCGGATTTCTACGATGTTCAAGCAGATTGTCATTAATCATCGGTGGTAGTTGAATGGCAGTCATGAAATTCGCCGAGTAATTGAGTCATCCGGGCCCAAGAACACTGACGGCCGGCCATTCGCGGCTTTGTACTTCCGTCCGGCTCCTCCTGGCCGGGTCAGTGATAAATGGATGCTCGGTGGACTCTTCCTCGCGGCATTGAACGAGCAGCGTCAGGAACAGCGGAACCAAGACATAAGGATTCAACCTGGATGTCCCCGATCGTCTTCGGTGCCAATAGAAGTCAGAAGCAGAATGAGTAGTCATTGCATGACGAGACGTCAGCATGCCTAAACTTCGATTTCTAAAAAAATCGAGACGAAAATCCTGAATGCTTTGGCAAAAGCTCGAATCTCGTTCTACCGACTTGTAGCCTCTCTCCAAACGCTTTCACCACCGAACTTTCCCGCGGTGCAAGAGAAATGTCATCCGTTTTCCCATGTTTCACGTTTCAGTCTCAGCAACGAAAGAGGACTTTGACGTACGTGGGCGTGGAGTTAATTATCACCTCGAGTAACTCAGCCTCCGCGAGGAATGCCTCTGGATTTTCGCATTTCTGTTAATCAACTGACGCGCGATCGGATTCAGAAAATTCATATCGCGTTTGTCAATGCGACTGGAATTACAAAGTCGTACAAACGAATCGATCGTAACATTGAATTTCGTTCTTAGATATTTTTCTCCTACAGACGTTCGTATGAATGCATCGAATTTTAATTTGATAAAGCAGATTCAAAAATCGCGTCGAACGAGAAATCTCAAATTCTAAGGGTCCATAAGCTGGATTCCACTTGAATCGAGACAAAGACCCAGACAATAATTTATTAAGAACGACACGGATACCGTAAGTTCGTGACGTCCAATGGCTCGTAAAAGCGAAATCCCGAGGGGGAGTGGAATTCGGAATCGAGACGTGTCCAAAATCCCGAAACTGACATCATGCGGCGCGTCGGCTCTTGAAAATTACGGCTCGTCTAATCTCTGGGATTTTCGTGATGGCCACTCTTTCCAGGGATACGGATACCCGCCGCTGGCCACGAAGTGCCGACTCGTCATTAACGTTGGCATAGCCGCACCGAGCTAGATCTACCCGCAAACTGTATTACGATCCCTGCCATAAGTCATACCCCTCCTCGCGAATGTTGTAATCATCGGATTTGCGCCGTGTAATGAATTCGATCCTCTGACTCGCCGTCGAGTTCTCGTTACCTCGAATCGATCGACTCCATACCCTACTTGGTTTCACGTCGATTTATCGTCCATATCGAATAATAAGATCGTGAAATTTGCTCGTTCCCAAGTGAAACGAACATATGAAACGCTATTGAAACGCAAAGGATTTCAGAAATATCGAGATGTTCGGACTTTGAATTCTGGTCCATAGAAATTGCAACCGAGGTAAAATCGAACGATCGGTCGAACTCGGGAGTATCGATTCGCAGAACCACGGGAACTGGTCCAGCAATTTCCAGAACGCCGTTCGATAATTACTGTTGGTAAATAGGTTCCGACGATTTTTTAGCGCGGGTCAATTAAGATTAATTAAACACGTACGCGATTACGTACGTACGTAACCGGGTGGCACTTGGCGCGGCATTCGAATCGGGTCGACGGCACGGCGTCGTTAGTCGTCGACGTCGACCTTTGCCGACGCGTTTCAAAAGACCCTCGCGGTCCCTCCTCGACTCCTTTCACCAGGTACGGTTTAATAAACGCGTAGAAAGCGCGGATAGACCGTCATGCACCATCGGCGCGCGAAGCAACACGTTTCGGCCGCGAAAAACGATCGACCGTGAGATACGGCGAATGCAATGCGCCTCGGAACAGGTCGCATGCATTTACTCTACACGCTCCTGGGCTTCCTTGCATATTGAATAAATTTTCAGTGACGGGCTACGTTCGATCGAACAAGTCCATCGGGCCAACGCGATCTCTCATCGTGAGAACAAAATAACGGATACGTTCCTCAAAAACGGTCGATCCGAAATCGAATTAATTCTCGTACAAATCCCACAGGCTCTACGCGTTCCCTGAGCATCGCTATAAAATCATTTTTAAACCACGTACAAGATACTAAAATAATTTATTTTCAAATTACACGGTGCCCACAGTGTTTCTCTCATTCATCTCTAAAACGATCCGTCAATAGTTTTATCAATCGTGAGCAGATTCGATTGTTGCCTAGTCTCACAGCGCATTCCTCCGTTCTGTTGGCCTACTCTAAGGCTCGAATACCTTCAGTTCCTGGAATACACAGAATACCTGTATATTCTCCGTCGATGATTATCCCGTTCTATGCATCAACGTCATTGTCTGCTACAAGCCGGAATTGAATCTCTGTAGATATTCATCTCGACTGGCCACGATTCAAGATTCTGATACTAATATTTGATGTTGGTTATCAGTCTCCACGTCGATCATCATGAAAACGAGAATCGTTCAAAGAGAACAATACGACATATCAAACAGGCTGTGTTTCGTGTACGATTCGAGAAAATCATTGAGAAGATTAATTAAAATGATACGTATACAAAACTGAAAGCTCGTACGTTCACGGTTCTTGAAACTGAAGAATTCGACGATTCACGTCGACGCATATCTGGGCGATAAACGCGTTTGTGAACGATTCAAACTCGTTGCAACAACGAGCTATCATCGTTGTCTCAGAGGAGAACGATTTAATATCGTCGTCTTACGAAGTCTGCTCTCACAATATTTGGTTAAACATAGCCGGTTGCCCTTTATCGTGTAACCCGCAAACTACCGTCTACGATAACAGTGGCGAGATAACGGAAGCCCGTGAAACAAGCCCGTTCAGAGGACAAAAATGTTATTCATGGTCCCTTTTATCTCTCACCGAATGGAGCAACGAGATTTCTAAAGCAAATGAAATTAACAGCTAGATTCCGTTCTTTTTGAAATTCATCACGTTTCACGTTACGAATTGTATTATACTGTAATTATTAATCGTACGGAAGGAGAGTAATTGAAAGCCTGTTAGTTTTCCTAGTTGAACGTCGCGTTTCATTTTACTCCAAGTGTTTTTAAGATGGAAACGCCGTTTTAATACGACCTCGGGAGAGACCGCTGTTCCCACGACGCCAGAGCTTTTCAACAAAGAAAAGTCATCAGGCAGCCACCTTACTCACCGAATCCCAGTTCGCGCTACTTCCGGTTGTTCTCGACACCAAAGAGCTCGCTCAGAAGGGTCAACGTTTCGCGTCGGTGGCAACGGATCCAAATAAACGGGACGCGTTTCAGGAGCGACTCCGCACAGAGCCCGTACTTTCTCGCCACGATATTGAAAGCTTTTCGAGCTCGCTTCTCCCTCGCCGAAAACGTGCCACAAATTTCGAAATATCCTGCCCCTGATTTACCGACTCCATCGTTTGTGAAACGGTTGAAGAAAGGAGTTCTACGCGATCAAAATGAAGATATGACTAATTCAGTGCCCCTACAAAATGTATCGGAGCTCGGAAATTAATAATTCAAACTAATTACCCCTTGTACAAATTAATTAACTCCTGAAGGGGCAAAGAACGACCGGGTCGAGACATTCAGCACATCGTCGTTTCATAAATTAGGACAAAATCTCGTCCCCTGTTGACTCTTTAAAATCCTTTTTGACGCTGTTTCCCCGACATAAATCTCTCGGCCCGCTCTCGAAAGAAAGAGCGTAATGGCTGTAATGGGGGAAGATGCTCCCGTGGCAAAAAATGCGCAACAGACGAAAAGAACCAGTTGATCTCGAGCTCGCTCTAACGAACGATTTTTGTTCGAATCACCGACGCGTCTCCCCCTGTTGCGCGGCTTTCTCAATGAAGAGGTAAACTTAGCCGACTGGCAGACCGACTGAATTTTCGTCGGAAACAAGTCAATTACCGGACTTAAGATGAAAATCTGTTTCGCGAACCTAGACGCCCCTGAGAACTTTCGAGCGTCCCGAGATCGTATTAATTAAAACATCCAGATAGCTACTCCGGTTTGTTCGTTGATTCGCTTTATTTTTCTTACTACCGATCGACAGTCGAAGATTGTTGAATTATCGTCGAATTTCCTGACGTACGGAGGCAGTTCCTTTTGAAAAATGACCGCCTACCATCGCTTGTGACTCGGACCGTGTTCTCAAACCTCCGGACGCGATCGTCCTGATCAATGACAATGGTCAGCGCGTCGAGAACACGCGATCCGTGCCCAGGGGCCTCGCCCGTTGGCCACATTAGACCGTGGCAAAACATTAATTGATGAAGACAGTGCGGCGACAACTCATGCACGAACGTCGAGCGCAGCTGCGCATCGCGCACGCGTGCACATATCACGTCCGGCGATGCACGGGACACGAGATGCCATATCAATTAGATTAATCACGCCCGTGCGTGTGTGTCAGCCAGGGCCATTTGGATTCGCGAAACGCGATGCTGCCGAACCGACGTTTGTCCTCCTCCCCCCGTGCATGTTAGCAGTGTACTTTAAACGGCCGATTAATCATCCCGCGCGTATTTTCTTCCAACCACCCGCGGCGATTTCAAACGGTACGAACAATCTTTAATACGTTTCCTTCTGTCTGACGAATGATCCGCAATTTTTATTATGTCGCACGTTTTGCTGAATTAATGACCCGATTTCGAATCAGAATCAATGTCTCCGTATGACAGGATCTAACATAGATCGCAATTATGTGATCAAAGCGTCCCTGAATGAATCTCATTTTATTTGCACGTGCCATGTGCTCTTCGAGGATCTGATAGAATGGAACGCCTCGTACACGAGGATCTGATAGAACGAAACCACTTGAATCGGAGTCTCGATAACTGTAAAAATGATCGAAGCAGCGAGGCTTTAATCGTGGAAGATAATAAAGAAGAGGAAGGTGTGCTCGCGTCGCATCGCGAAATGCAAAACACTGAATACACAGCTCGTCCTGAGTCAATAATCGCGGAACATTTGTTTGCTCACTGCTCACCGGCCGGGATCTTTGCAGTCATTCCCAAGTTTGAAATCGAACGATCATCGCACTGACATTGGAAGTTCTCCGTTTCGATTTTTCATGGAGCACGGACGAACTTCTTACCGCATTGAAAGTGTCATAGAAGTTTTGGAAATCGAACAAACGATGCGTTCTCACAAATCGTACTGTGTTATATTCGATTCCCTCGTGGGTATACCCAAAAATTTGCTATCCATTGATCGCTTTGCGATAATTTAATTAAAACAAAAGGATACTCGAGATGATTAACAAGGCGAATGCTTTTAGCAGGACAATTTCCTACGCTTTGCTATTCATTCGGTCTACGGAAACTCCGAGCAGACGCAGAGCAAATAATTTCCAGAAAATTATCTTCTCACGGGATCTCGAGATTTGTTGCGGCCCGAGCTAACCGGGGAGACCAATTTGTAGACCGAGTGGGTCTCACCTACCTGGCGGCGACCGCAAAAGGTGCTCGAAACGAAACCCGCGACGAAATAATCGTGAAGCGTGCCGGTGAACGGTGAACACACCTGCGCCGTGACAGATTATCGGGAAACTTGATCAGAAAATTTCGACCGTAAATCTTCTCCCCGCGCGTAATTAACAACCAACGGAATAATTAGCAATCGATTAATAGTCAGTCTTTTTCGCGAGATCCTCGATTCTCGGCCCAGATCTTAATTTTATGACGGAACTTTTTTACGATGCTTCATTCGGTTTTAAAGACGATACGATCGATAAAAGCGGCTATGGAACAAAATATCATTCCGTTAGATTTTAATCAGCTTGACGATTGAATAATTTTTATTTGGAGATCCAGACCGTGCATAATCGATAGAGCCAAATTAGCCAGTAGAGTCCTTCGGACCATTTGGAAAAGCGAAGCGAGCAAAAGGAAAAGGGCGGGTAGGTAAAAAAGCGCGACAGGGCGGCGGCAGGGAGCATAAATCCCGCGCAAATATTGGCAGAAAAACCAATAATGTCATCGAGGCCCGACGAATTGCGCCATTCACGAAGAAGCCGTCTATTGTCTCGGCCAGTCGGGGTGCAACGACCCCGCGGGAGAGTGCCTTCCGCGTTTTACGATACAACAACGCGCGGCTCCGAAGATTTTCATTCACGTGCAGGAGCCGGCGAGAGCTTTTGTTTGCGTACGTACGGATGAAACCCCGCGAGGCAAATATTTTCCAGTGTCAAAAGCTCGCCCATGCCCGCGGGGGCTGCTTCGTTCATGCGAGTATCGAGAAGGAAACGATGAATCGGCGACAATGCGCGGCGCACGCGTCGCCCCCGAGAATGCTCGACGGCCCTGTTAGACCCGGGATTGTATTTTTAATAATAGTTCCGCGCCTACGGCAGAGAGGAGAGCTAGTGCTCTTTTTCGCGAGTCTAGAGCACCGTTTAGACGAGAGCCCGTCGAAGAAAGTGAGTCAGATTTACAAAGGTAATTCTCGGAGCGTCGGAACCTCTCTTGATGCTCTTTCCCCGTCTCTCCACCGGCTGCGGTGTTTCTCAACGACGTTAGAGATTATTTTACTCACGAAACTAGAGAAAAATCGTGATCTTTATTTAGATCTTCTCGTCTCATTACCATTCCAATTGCAGAGGAATTTTAAAAATTTTTTCGACACACATTTTTGGCTGCGATAATCGACCCAATGATCTTAAATCCTAATTGGAATCTTCAGCAGAGAAGTAGCGAACTGGAGAGTTCGGGAAATCTTGTTGACCCACGCAGGTGCAACAGAGAAAATAAGCTGTCGCTTTGTGTGAGGCGGCTACGGCGGAAGTGTACTTTCGACCGTACTCGCTAATGCACTGTGCATACACGAGGAACTTGTCTTCGGGCGCGGTAGTAGTCGAAAGTAGAAAAAATAGTAACGAGGGCTCGTCTTTGCGCGAAACGCTCGTTAATGTCGCGGCGTATACACGCGAGAAGAAGAAGATTCATAGGGAATATGGGTCGACAAAGCTCCCACGGGACAATGGGCGACGACGGAGGAATATAATTGGTAGGAGCTTGCGGCGAAAGGGCGACGCGCGGCCTTTACAGTTTCAAATGAAAATGTTACGGTGAAAAGGATTCGCCTGGAACTTCGTGAATCGAAAGTGGGATGAATATTCATGATACCCATTGTCGTTTCTGACCGATGCTTTTTGGAAGCTCGAGAAACGTTTATTAAATTCATCGATTCTTCCTGTACTTCGTTTATTCTTTTCACTGATCGTTTCATTTTCCCTGCACGTATCTATGGTCTTCGAACTATTCGCCGAACAACGTCTCATTTCATCGGAATGCAGAGAGTATAAAAATATAATCGACGCGAGGCGAGCGGGTAATTGTTTCATTGACGGGATTCCGATCGTCGGGCAATAAATAAAAAACGCGGAGCTCGGGTTTTCCGCGAGATCAACGCACCGTCGGGCGCCGAATCGATCGCGACCGGCCAATAACGAGTCCAATGAACGGTAGCGCGTCAGCGGTCTCATAAAATTCGGGGATTCGACGTCGGGGTGTAAATCGCGAACGTTCCTGCCCGGACATCTCGAACCAATAAACGACGCGGAGGTATCAGAGTAGACCTATCGATCAATGTATTCTTCCGTCGAACGCGAGACACGAGAGTTCACGAGGTGAAAGGTCTGCTGGTGTATCTCGTCTCATCAGCTTCCTGAACCTGTCAGCTTCTTGTCTCGGCCTATTCAAGTCTCAAAGGCTCCAGAGTAATTTACGTACACCACGGATTATAAAAATTAATAATTACAACGAGTTTTCGAAGACCTCTTTCTCATATCGCGATTTCAGTCTCGACGAATCAGATTCATATCCAATGAAATAATTTGCATACGTACACACGAACGCGTTACGAGTCTGATTATTCCTTGGGCGAACTCAAATGACCGAACGGTACGAGGAAAGTTATAAGGAGCTACTCCTGAACAGACAGGAAGTACAACTTTTAATTAAGGAAGCGATCTTGATTAAACAGAATCTTTGATTCTAACTACGGAGTCGGTTCTTGCCCGGGTGTCGCGTCGTCCAGTCGGATCTCTCGTCTATATTTGATTCTCGCGCGGGTATCCCGGCAGATTCTATTACAGATTAGAGGTGAATCGTTGCTCGGATCTTACGCGCAATCAGTGGGATTCGAGGATCGTTACCTCGAGTCGAATCCTCGACGCGTTACATTCTACTCTACGTGGCTCCATCAGTGATCAGTTAGACCGATAATGGAACTCTCTCATAACTCTGGCTGCTCGTGATCCTTTACTCTTCCGACCGTTCATCTCCTTATGCGATTTCGAGAACTGCTGACCGCTTCCGCGTCCGATTTAGACAAACCGAATCAACTTGATAAATTCGAAGAACGAATTAATAAACGTTCGATTTCTTCGTTGAAACCAAATCGATTTATCCGAAACCTCCGAACCGATCTCAATAAAAAACTTCTATGTGAAATGACTATTTAACGTCCCGCCAAGATTATTATTTTCCATTTTCCTGATCTAACGATCAGAGAGTGCAACGACGGCTGCATTTGTTGCAGCGATGAGAATTCTCGATAGAGCCACTTCGAACCGAGCAGAGCGGTTCGAGATAAAATCTCCGAATAATCGCGATGTCGTCCGATTTCCATTTCCAGCCGATTCGACCCCTGAAACCGTATCGATCTTCCCGGGGCGCAGCAATCCGAACTATGTGCCGAAAGTTTGAAACCGCTAACGAGCAACCGAATAAAATGACTACGGAATCGAAACGGGTTTATCGACTCGGGGACTATCTCAAATATTTTTTAATTCACGTGGTAGGACAAGCCCTTGCTCCGGAGTGTATGTGAGATCCTGCTGTGTCACGATGAACAATTTCGTCGGTCTCAGGATGACGACGACGCATTTTCATTCCCGAACTAGTCGAAACCCGGTTTTTGGGATCTAAGACCCTTTTACGGTTTTAAACGACTTGAGTGGCGAGCATTGTCCGACCTGTGACAAGTCATTTTTCAGGATTCAGATGCCGTGCTCCATCGTCGTAACGCTATAATGCTATCAATCCACTTTAGATGCTAATTGGTAATGAATACCGTTGCGTAAGCGAGCGTCGAATGTTGCTAACGTGACTTCGATGAACTCTTGTTCATTCCGTGTACGTGACATAATTTATTTTTATAATTGCTTCTCATTCGAGAGAGAATAATGAAGTGAAAATAATTAGACGATCAGAATACGAAAAACTGACTGAGAACTGAGATACGAACACCGTCGGGTTATCGAATTTGATTTTATTCCGCGGTCGCTAACTGCGATATTTAAACTATCAATCGTTCGAACTCGGAATCGACGTTGGCTCGTTTCCATCCGAGTTTCCATCGTTTCAATCAAAAATGAGATTGACACAATCGGATAGGTTTCGCGAAAAACAAAATTATTCGACGAACAGCCTGTCAGAGATCAAAACGCCATCGACGCTACGATTAAAATTCATCAAGCAATCGCGTGTTATCAATGGTAACATAAAGGAATCTCGTTTATGAAAACAAAATTTCAATCCGGATTCTCGTTACCCCGGATCGGGGAGAACTTTTTAAAGAAGCTTAGCATGAACCATCGGTGAACTCAATTTAACTTCTCGTACACGCTGTTGAATGTTGTTCGCGCAGAATGGGAGAGCTGCGTGCGACTAAGCTGTAACGAAGGTTCTAATAAATTTCGCTCGATTAATAAGATCGAACGGAGTCGGTCACCGGGTTCCCTGGAGCGTACACCGTGTAACCGTGTATCGAGTGACCGAGGGTTCATAAGAAAGGACTCGTCGGCCAGTTATTCATGGAACGTCGAATGAATCCTCGGCTTTGTTCGGAAAGGATATAGCCGTGCGAGTTTGTTCCGTTACGAGGGTAGTTAACCCTTTCGAACGAATTCAACGATCGTTCCAACTACGTTTCTCTAAGATTTTAATGACGCGATCGATGTATAATAAAAATCATTTCGCTACGTAGTATCACAGATCATTTGAATAGATTTAGCACCGAGTCCGGGAACTCGGAGTACAATAGGCAACTATTTCATCGTGAAAGTATGTCGGACACGCGAGAGATCATTGTAATGGTACTCGAGGAGCCGAGGTCTAGTTCGTAAACGGGAGGAGGGCCAAGGACGTTGAGCAGAGACGAGCTCCAGTGAAATCGAGAGATTTTTAACCGGGATCAGGTAAAGTTTGTTCACCGCAACCAGATTACGTAAAATGTAATAGTTAGAAAGTGAGAAATCGTTCCGCTTCGGCATACATGAAACGTACGCGTGCCTCTATGTCAATACGAAACGTCTAACCGGATCTTCGAAAAACGATTTATTAATCGTACAATGAATTTCTGACATAACTTTGAATACAGACGTATTTCTGGTTTGAACAAGACTCTGTCCGTGCAGGAATCACGGATTCAATTAGTCAACGAGAGAAACGAGTAATGTGACGTTTGGTAAATCAGTAAACGTCCTCCGATAAGTCCGGCACACAGCTGCACGGTTAAATTTAGACGTGGCTCTCTCCCGCTGGAACGACCGCGCGATCCTATGGCTTCGGTCATAAATTCGTTCAGGCTGCGAACCCGCTCGCTCTCTCTTTGATCCGTTCGAAAACGGGCACCGGGTATGAACGGATGCCATCGAGGAGGAAAGGGATGCGCGGAGGCACGGACCGTAACGGGCCCTCTCAGAATTCTTTGGAACAGGTCCTACTGTCCTAGATCTCGGCTCCCGGGGGTAACGAAATCGGAGTCCTCGAGGGGTCTGCCTTCTCGCCACACCTCGTACCAGACCACCGGCACTCGAAACACGGGCCTCGAGCAGTTTAAATGTTTCCGGTAGTTACCGTGATCGGAAACCTATAACCCAGCGCACGAGGAATTTAATTCGCGAAGAACGCAGAAATCGCGTTAGATATTCGAGAACTGTTTAACTTTTTGACCGGTATTCGCGAGACGAGTGAAAATTCCAGCAGCTTCCAAACCGCAAAAAATTAAACGAAACGCTCGTTAACCAACACACGGAGAAACATGACGGGCGTCCCGATTGGAAAAACTGAATTTATCAAGCAAATACGAACGAGATGATTGACAATGAATGTCTGGATTATTCCTATCTTGTGTCGGAAGTGTTTTATGTTTGGAGAAACGATCCAGCTTCCTGTAAACACGGCGATTACATCAGCGACGGGAATAAATGATTATGAACAGTATCGCGACGGGTTATTTGCTTTCGTTTTACAGGCGCCGGTGGTGCGAGTGGTGGAACAATAAATTTGGCTACTTCGGGAACTACTTCTGGGTTAATTGAATTTCGGTGGAGATAGAAAAGAAGATAGCTCGGGAGGGATTCTGATCGAGTTGAATTCAAATTCCGCGAATGGGAACCGTATGATTTGCTGAGTAAGAGAAAATCGACTCGCAGGACAATGAATTTTTCTATCCCGCGAACTAGTTTCAACGTTAATTAAATTTCAGTAAACGAGATAGCTACGAGATACTGCGATCAATCGCTCCGTCAATTTCCTGTCTTTTGTGCGTCGTTAAAATTCCAATAAACAGTTCACTTCGCATCAAATAAAATTCTTTTACGTTCTCCTCGAAGCTAGGAAAATGTTTCGATCGCGATCAATTGTATCTCTTTCAAAAATTGTGAACATTTAGAAGATGCGAGAGGAAGACGATGAATTCTCGATCTCTGTCTTCGCAGGGATCTGTGCACGTTTAAATGTGCGTTTGAACGATGTCCAGCGGAATTGCCACGTTGCACGAGCTTCGTGAAGCTTGAACAATTTGATTCGAGGGTTCGCGTCGCGGACGAAAGTTCCAGTCTGCTGCGTTCTCATCTTACAACGTTAGACGACCACCGGTGCAATTGCGATCTATGCACCGGAAGTTCCGCGTAATGAGCGCGCTGCTTTTTAAAGGAACGACGACGCTCGCCATTAGTACAGCGTCGACCAAAAGCGTCGCTCTACCTTTTCCTCGTTTTTCGTTTAAAACATGTACTTTGCATTTTTTTCGCAGGGACCATTTCAGAACTCGTGGCTTCGTTAAAATGCAGATTTCTGATTGAGAAACGTTGAGCACAGCCAAATCTTAATCTCTACATAAAGACTCTTTGTATCGGACAGAAGCCCTTGTTCTATTTTCATTTCACGTGTAATTGATCGTCCGCTGTTTTGTCAAATTCTGAATTTCAAAATCAAGATAATGGCTCTCTAACTTCCCAGTCCCAGTGTGGTTTCGAGGAACGATTATCGGAGGTGGCCGGACAGAGGGGAAATCTGTTGGATGGACAAATCTGGAACCGTTCAGGGACACGTCCAGACTTTGGGACGTTCTGCGGTTTTTCGACCGCAGAGAAGCGTCGCCGTGTCCCTGCTCTGTTATTAGTCGCCACGTTCGCCACCGTGGTCTCGTTTGCGGCGATGAAAAACGAGCAAAAAGGGGACCATTGAAAAAGATGGCAGGCAGGAATACGAAGGTGCGCGAAAAAGCCCTTCGTGCGGCTTGTTGCACCGCGACACGAAGACCATAATAATTTTTGAGGGACAGTTACGACCGACGGTATTCCATACTGTATAGAGAGAAGTGACAATGGCACCCCGTGGTACTCGCGCCTTTCTGTTGAAACCTCGTCGGTGTTCTCGCTGGTTCAACGTTTCGTGAGATCGAAACCAAAGTTTTAAGAATACGGTGTCGGACATAAAACTGTACCGCCAATAATTCACTTGCCAAGCAGCTCTCTGCTTTTAAACGAGAAACACACCGCACGTTTATTAAATAACATCGATTAGACGAAACAAGTTTTTAATCGAACGCGCGTTGCAATTTCGAACGAGGAAACCGCGCGTCGTAATGGCTCGCATGCTTTCAGCAATTTATGCGAATCGATTAATTTCCCATGCACCGATGTAAATTCACGGTCCGACACCTCTTATAAATCGTTTCGGCCCGACCTGTTAACGACGATCCGCGCCGTCTTCGCCGGACGCCTTGACGACGTCCATAAAGAAGAAACTAATTGGCGATGCGACGTGACGACGCGACACCCGGGCTCTTGCATTTTAATTAGAAAAATTTGTTCATCGGCCAAAGTGCTGCTCGTAAATTCACGATTCGATGAATGAAGATATTCTATCCTGTGGCACACTGTTACTCTCTCACGTCCGATGCGTCGCGATTAAATGCATTTTTTATTGAAGTGAATTCTGTACGATTTCAGAATCATTCGGGAACCGAACTTTTCACGTCGAATCATGTACCATGTTCGAATAGTCGAACCCTTGCGGTGATTCTATTTTCAGTGCAGTAACAGCGATCGACGCGTTTAGAAAGAGCGTGTTAACGACAGACCGCTCTCTTCTAGAACGAGCGACTTCGGATCAAGGCAGCAGTAGCGCGGAGAGGAGTTCGCGAAGGCGAACGTACGCGGGTGCGCCTCGACGTCGAAGAACGAGGAGGAAAGCGAACGAGGAAGAAAAGAGCGACGAGGGAAAAGCCGGAGCGATAGGAAAGCTGCATAGGCGTCGGTCAGGGTGCGACGAGGAAGGGGCGACGGAACGGTGCAACAGAGTGCGACGCGTCCGGCCTCCGCGGTACCAGGAGGACATGAACGTGGCCGCGTTGCCGGCCGAAGGGCGTTCTATCGTTCCTGGAAAGAGGGAAAAAGACGATAGACGTCGGCGGTGGACGAGGAAAGAACCCTGCGGTAGGGAAAGAGAGCAGCAACGCGTTTCTGTCTCTGGCCTCCGGCGAGGAACGAGGGTGAGAGCGAGACGCCGCGATACCCTCGGATACCGACGCTACGCCGCCGCCGCCGCCGTGGCGGGTCGATTCTGAAAGTGGAACCGAGAAGAACGCAACAGGTTGTCGGGTTCAGAAGAAAATCCCGGCCGGGGATGCGACCCCGGAGAAATTGTGCGCTGATAGCCCGCGATACACGCGTCACGCGTCCGACGAAATTAGCAAACAACGAGACCCACTGGGATTGCGTCCGTGATGCGATTAACGGAGACACGTGCTTCGTCGTTCGTTTCAATTACCGAGTCATTTCGAAGACTGTTCTTTGTACATCGAACGACGAAAGGAAAAATGTAATCGGTATTCGTACGAATAAATTCTGTAGAAATCGTATCGAATAAAAGCTGATCGATCTTATAGATTAGACTTTCAAATAATTTTATTCCCCTTATTCCCCCGCCGATCAGTCTCGCGAATTTCAGCCGATCTCGGCTGGAATCAGGTTCAGCCGGGACCACGTGAATCATATTTGACGCGACGACGGGCGGCGAGCATCAGAAGCGGTCGTAAAACGGTCGCCGCACCGCGGTCGCCAGCAACGGGATGAATTTTTTGCCGATCGCCAGAGTGGAACACGTAGCTCGCGCGATTCTCCACGGCCGTTCGGTCGTTCGTTTCTGATGGGTGATCCCTTCCCGTATAAACGGGCAACGGAACAGCGAAAGTGCTCCATTAACAACATTCTTCGCGTGCTTCCATCCACAGGCTACGCTCGATAGAGGAAGAATCCTGTGATCGAAATTCTTCACAGGACTGTCCTGGCAATGCTCTTTTTATATATCTCGTTTCACTTCAATCGATTGATCGCCCAAAATTTTTATTGCACCGCGCATCAATGATTCCTTAAAGTATTCCTACTTCTATTCATTGCGTCGGTCATTCCAATTTCTAACTTTAATTCCATTTTCGTATCTGCTCTACGAAATTATCCCGTGGGCATTAAACTTGAAATCCCATCGGAATGGGATCTGACCCAGACTAATCCTGCAGCGAGCATCGCATCCAAACGAAACCAGTCTTCCGTCCACGCCGTTCATCACGGCTTTTCCCTTTTCCTACCATCCTCGACTTCGCAACCACGATTTTCAGTTTATTTCTTGCCGTTCCCGTCGAACCGCGAGGATGGGGTCGCATCCCTATCTCACGGTTCTATCGAGATCTTCCTTAGCAAGGAGGAACGATCCCGTTCCTCCATTCCGACCGTCGTCATCTTTGCACACGATACTGTTTCTCTCCCTTGTAATTATCATTACTGAACGACGCGACAGACAGGTTTCGCCTGTTATTTGCAGACCACTTTACACTTTGTTTCGATAAAGATGTCACGGAGTCGAATGAGATGGTGTAATCATGATTAAGTCTTGGTGATAAAAAATCGTACGAATTGAAAACACGAGGTGACAACGCGAAGAAATACACGGCGCAGTATCTTCGCGTTTTCGAACAGATCGAAGTAGAGGAAGATTTAACGGATCCCCGAGCCATTCGTCTCGTCCAATCAGAAGAAAAATACGAACGTTCCGAGTGATAAAGAAGTATTCTCGTGGTGCAAACGAGGATGGAAGGTTATGGGGAAAGTGTTGCCACACGAATCACCGCGAGCCCGCGAATAATTCAGGGACGGTTAATACTGTTGCGAGACGTCGCGGCGAGAAGTTCGCGCATCCTTCAAAAAATATGAGAACGAGTTCGGGAACTTGTCAAGAAGTTCACGCAATCTCGGGGAACGCGAAGTTTAACGAGCGAGCAACCTGGCCCGTGAACGAGACAATCTTTTCAGATCGTGTTTTAGTTAGCTACGAGTTCTATACAGTTCGGTTTAATCGCAAATGCGTCGACTCGAATGATTCAATTAGTTTGAACGATCGTCCGGTCAAATCTTCCGAGAAATAATTATTGCCCTCGACCACTGACGTTGAAAAATTACGTGTAATTACAGGCTAACCAGGGCAAAATAAATCTCCTCGATTGAACCTTATCAAAAACACGTTTAACCCTTTTCGCTCGGGTCGATATTCGCAAAGAACGCGACTTAATTTCCTGGACGAAATCGTTTCGAGTTCTTCGCGAATCCTTCCACGTGATTAGCATCGGTCACTCACAAGATCATCTAAAAAGAAGAGAGTAGCTGACGAAGCAGAAAGGTCTGTCTTATCGGCATGTATGAACCCGGCAAAATATTTAGTCAGCCTTGAACTTTTCCAAACGACGCGTCCCAGAAGACAGTTTCACCTTCGCGGGGAACACGCGATTTGATATTAAATGGCAGGGAAAAAAGAACAGAGGACGCAACCCTGTCGGCGAAGGGCCATCGTTCGACGGGATGTCACTCGTTAGTCGTGATTCCACCTTTTTTTATTACGATATTGTTTTCCCCTCCGTTGTCATCCTGCTCCCGGTTCGGAACTCTGTAGACTCGTTATAGCGCGACGCTTCGTTAAAAACCAATTAGCGATATTGTTACAGAAAAGTTGTGGACGCGAAGCGAATCAAGTGGAAATTGTCAACGATATTCTTAATCAACGCAGAACCACAACGTTCTAATTTCTCCAGTGCTTTCCTTCGGGGATGAAGAAATAGAAACGATTTTATATCTCCACTGGATTAATGTTGCAGACAGACGCTAGACATTCAAGGGCACGCGAAAATACCACCGATCCCGTTTTCCCACAGACCGTATCAATCCAGGTCTATAAATAATGGAGCCTCGTCCATTCGGTTCATAAATAATGGAATCGTTGCCGGCCTCTATTGCTACTGACAAGAATTGACCGCCCGCCCGGGGAATTCGAAGATGCACCGAGCCGCTGTAATTCCACGTACGGCTAGGAACGCGCGCTGACGATCTCTTTCGCGTATGCATCTTTAATGGGACTCTAATTCATGTACCTGAACACGACGTAAATTCGAGCCACACTGTATTCTATTCACTTCTCCCGTGCACACGTGCCTGAGCCACGTTCGATAATAAAAATTTTGCAGTTCCATCGATCAAGTTTCCGTTTCACTTAATAACCAAAAATGTTCCTCGACTAGGAGGATGTTCCCAAGGGGCAGTAAATTCGAAGCCGGAAAGGTCCCGGGCGGGAAGTCCTAGGGCGTCCTTTAGGTCTGGCCTTTCCGCGAAAAAGGGCGAGAGAAGAACACGTGTGTTCATACAGAACGAAAGTTCGACCGTCGACCTGGCACGGCTGCGTTCCGGAATTATTCAGCGGGACCCCCAGTTCGGTCCGGAGATATTGGAGTTGTTTCCGCGAACGACGGAAGTTCAGGCGTTTCGGAACTCGAGCCGAACGACGCGATACTTAATTCACGAAACTACGCTTCGCCGCTTACACCTTCGAATTTTGTTGCCTTCCACCTGCATACCGTAATTCGATTATCTTGTTCTCGTCAAAATTTATTACATCTTAACGGAGGCTTCCGATAAAGAATGGAATAGAATTCTGTATCGTTTACGACAACCACTTGGAACAGGCATCTTCTAATTTTACATATCAATTAATATGATTACTGCCTTGCCAGATTGAACATTTACTGTTGTACTCTAACGAGGAATTCGATAAATCATTTAGTGCTTCATGTAAGACCGAGGGAACGTGAAGAGAACGGTTTAGATCAGATTCTTTGTTTTTCGTCAATTATCACGTCGTATCAATCACGTTACCGAGAAGGATGACAGTAACTGGACGTTTCGTTTCGTTCGCGGCAAGAATATAGGTGGCAATTAAAGTGAACGTGCACACATGGGCCACTGCTCGAGGGATCCGAGCCGGCTGCATCAAAGAAACATACAGTCCCTCTTATTAATTCATGCTAATCGCCTGCCCTCTGAAAGCAGTTCTCAATCATTCAGCGACTCAGCCGTCTTAGCTGCGTCTAACGCGTTAGACAGCAGTGTACGCGAGAACGGAACAAAGACGTTCTATGACTGGTTCTTTATACATTCCGCCCGACCTTTCACGAGAACCCAGACCTCCGTGCATATGTACCAAAAATGTATAGGGTGCATCGATAAGAATTGATTAAAGCATTGATCCGCCAAAGTACACGAACGTCGCGTTTATTGTTTGCATTGAGAAGCAATAACGTGGGAAGAGAACTTGCAAGCTCTAATTGAAAACCGTATTCGCGTCTCCGGAAAGAGACGAAAAGGTCCGGTTTCGACGACACCGGGCGCGGGTTCAACGCACGGAGAACAGTAATTTCACCAGCAGCGAACAACGGTAGCAACGATAAATAAACGGTGATACTTCGAAGAGCGACGCGGGTAACAAGCAGGCGAAGGGTTGAGACGTATGCTCCCGTGCGTATTAACTTATGGAACGGAAATAACAGCTTCCCCGGGGAGCCGAAATAACCAGGCGAAACACGGGATTGTCCGCGGACTCGGTCTCTCGTTGCTCGAAGCCAGCTCGGGAATTCCGGGTCGCGTTATTTATTCCGACGACCCACCCTCCATGGCCCGAGGGGGGCCGGGGGATTCGAAGGGCGTGAAGACGAGAGCCAGGCCGAGCTGGTACCGCGATTAACCTTGACAGACGTCGTCTTTCTACGGGCCGGGTGAAAACGCGGTCTCGGTTGATCGTTTTAAATCGCTTCGAATCGGTTCTCGCAGCCGCGTTCAACTCGTTCAATTTGTCGCGTGATTCCACCAGGCGTGAACGAATTGACTGTCGCGCTTTTCGATCCCGAGGGCTTCGAGGAAAGACTTTGACCCTTTCGTTTCAGACTCTTGCGCTCTCGATTCGTTACCAAATAAAATCTTTGAATGCAAGGTGGAACGAAATCATGTACTACAATTTCCAGGTCTCGCGATAAGAAGTCCTTTTGATTCAAACGACGTTTTATACTTCATTGAAAAACATAATTGGATCAGAGATTAAGTGGTCAATTGCGTCGATTGTGCAACGGGAATCGAGATAAGATAAGAACGGTAGGTTCCGAAAGGTTGTCTTAAAGAATTTTACGACATCTGAGGGCAAGTGTTAATCACGGTTCTCTATAGAAGTTTCAAAAGGGTTTCCCCGCAGCCAGTTTCACGATTTGATTTGATTTCCTTGCACGTCGGTTGCGAGCCACGAAATATCACGGAACGAAACGATTCCTCGGCGATATATTCCCGTCGTAAACGGCACAAATGGAACGCGTACACGGAACGATCATCGGTGAAATACCACCGGATTCCCCAACGCGTCTGATCGATGACGCTGTTAACGCGTATTAATGATACCTTCCAGTTTCTTGAAAAAATTCAATGCGGAACCGGCCTTCTGACCTTTGATTGAAACGTGAATCCCCTCCGATGAATCGTTGTGTCTACGTTATTATGACCAGACGAATAAAATAGTTTTTATGGAAATCAAAGTATTCGAAATACCCGTGTGTACCCGTGACTGATAATTTTTCGACGTTAAAAAGTATTTTTAGATCGAGACTAAAAGTGAAAAGTTACGGGGAATCGAGAATCTCGTTCGGTTCCCTCGAGCTGCCGATTTATCACGCATGTACGACAAAACGAGACGGGTACTGGGAAGGATGCGTGCGAAGCCCTACGGATTCACCACTTTGGAAACCGCGATAAGGCACGTGGAATTAATCGCGCCCTTCTCTCGACATTCTTTTTTTCGGTCATTCCTATGGTTAATCTCGCGAGCGTGACCCGAGCTGAATTTTAAATCTGACGCATTACACGCGTAGCCGGTGTAGCAGGAGTCGAAAGGATATCTACGTAGAGGCAGGGAATTAGCATAAGCCATTGTCCTGCCACGGGAATGGTATCTGAAAGCTCTAACCGGCTACAATGATGTTATACCGCAGGTGGAGGAGAGTAACTATGCACTGTTATAACCGTAAATCGTGCGGGGATGTATCAAGCTTCCTCGTGATTCCATTCGCGAATCACGATCCCCCAATTAAACGATTATTATCGTCGGACCTCGTGAAGCCAAAGAGATGTCTTGATAACGCTAAGCGCGATCATTATTGCATACGTATAAATTGATTCGATCCAGTATTAATGTCTACCACCTCCCGTCGTCTTCGTAGACTCATCATATAATTAATTCGCATTGAATTTTTTCATTATTTAACCCGAGGAAAACTTGGTTCATTTTGTTAAAGATATCGCGTGTCGCGAAGTTACGATCTCAGCTACTGTTACATCGCTCGACTGTTGAGACTCCGTCTCATCTTCGAAACTAGGAATCTAGTAGTTGTAAACGGAATTCGTCCCAAAAATGTGTACCAATCTCGGAGCACATTAAACGCTACAGATTTCCAAAAGCGGTAGACATTCCTCGGCTTGGAAAAGTAGAAACAAACTATGCTTCCGAGAAACGTGATTCACAGCTGGGAACACTTCCCCGACTTCGATCTTCCGAATAAAAATAGGGTGAGAAACGTGTACTGTACCAAGTTTGCTTTCGTAGCGTAAAACAAATTTACTACTAGCGAAAAACCGTGGATACGTCTTCTCTAACGTCTTCCACGGTGTGTTTTCTATAGCAATTGATAGGAATAAAAATTCTCGCTGAGGAACGAAAATATCTCGTAGAGAGGAGACCAGGTAATGCTGTTCTTTCTTAATTAACGTTCGTACAGCAGTTGTTAAAAAACATTGGGCAAACAGACGAGTTTCTGAAATTTACACCTTATAACAGCAGAATTATGTAGCTGTATTTATGCCGTTAATTTTATGCAAGACGCGTTACGTAGCTGCGGGTCACTTTGTGAAGTCAAATATGTCGGTGAACGTAACGAACTAAAGAACACGACGGAACGATGAACATTCCAATAAGACTTTTTACTTCGATATGAAGTAGCGTAAGAACGTAACATGTTAATCGAACACGGCTATGCTTCTTGCCTTCGTCAAAAAGACAGATATGAACCAGCATGGAGAAAAGTAAGAGGGAAAAAAGAGGAACCGTGAGGCACATGATGCAACGTACGGCGAACACGTTCGAGTGTTTTGACAAATGACGAGCTTCTTGGGGAGAGGCATGTATGCACATGTCCCTCCGACCAGCTCAGGAACTCGCCAGAGGGTCTCGCGTATACGAATCGTTCATCCGGATCGTAAAAATCCGATTTTTCGATGAATTTTCACACGGGCACGTACTACCGTTCGATTAAGTCTCAAACACGCGAACCTACTTTGCGCTTTTAAAATCGTTATTCGGTATGGGAAAATCGCTAACACGTTCGCATCATCGATTAATCGACTCTCTCGCTCCTCGCAAATTACTTTAGTTAATATTCTCGGAGTTTGACCAATCGAAAACAGATTTAATAAATAACTGTGGTCAAAAGAGGTCGTTTATATGCATGTGATATAATTGCAAATGTTATAATACAAGCATGCACGTTTCCACGATAAAGTGTTACGTTGATAAACCTATAATTTACATCGGAAATTTTATTTAGTATATTATTTTTCGAATGGCTTCGATTTTTCAGAGCAGAACATTTCCGTTTAGGATCCGAATGAAACGGCGAAAGGCTGAATTGCAGAGATTTAAGCGGCTCCTCGAATGGACCGTGACACGGTGTTAAGAATCAACGGAGGTCAAAAAACCGGGAATGAAACGAGCAACGCGGCCTCCTCGTAATTATGTCACCGTTGTAACGCGGCTCGCGTACGTGGCGTAACACTCGGATAAGCGTAATAATAGCGAGATAAAAATGCGTAGAACCTATTTATAATTTTACGAGTTTCTTTACTAATAATTACCCCTCGCGATATCAGAAGCCGAGATACCGAGGCTCTGAGTCATTCAAACAAAAGAGGTAAGAAATGTAGAAACAAACTTTCGGCTGAGCGTCGTACCACCGACGGTGAGTTCAGTTTAAAAAATTCTATTTCTATCTCTTATTTAAGAAATAAGAAATAATGTTTGGTCACTAACCACGTGCTCCTGGTGGGCGTCATCCCCGCTGACGATGGTCCGGGACCACGGGGGTTGGGAGACCGGAGGACTCGACACTGGTAGAGGAAAGCAGAACCGAACCGAAACCGAACGGCAACGCGCACCACCTTCGCGAACGGGAGTCGGCCACTGACTGAACGTGACTCCGATTCTCTGGAACCGGGAGGAGGCTGCGTCGACCGGTCAGGGACCACGAGCCTGCGGCCTTCTGACACTCAAGTCACCGTCAATTTCTCCCTCTTCCATTTCCCCTCTCTGTCCCATCTCCCTATCCTTCTCTTTCACCGACCGTTCCATCTCTTTTCGATTTTCGTTTTACATTCACAGACCCCATGCAATTGGTACTCGATTGTACAAACAAAATTCTTACAAAAATAATACTGAAACGATGATACAAATAGTCTCTATAATCCAGGGAAGACTTATGAAAGCACTCGGATTCCTGTCAACATTATCCAGCAAATAGTAATATTCAAATCAATCACGAGATCAATGTACTATTCTGTTAACTAATACAAATCCTCGTTGCACAGAAACTCCTACTATTTCAGAGTTCGCTAATGAATCATAACGTATGCACCCAATTAGAACAGCATCCCGTTTTGTCGACAATAGCAAGGATAAACTGTGCATCGATAATTATAACCCCAATTGATACATATTATTTAATTATGAATCATTCATCGTATTGACGTATTTTAGGACGCATTCACCTCACCAGAAATTGTGTACAGCTATTGCTGCGTATCAGTAACGTGAAGGTCGCGACAATAATACGCGAAAAAAACATGGTTTCAAGAAATACGCGCGTAACACATTCGTATAGTATAAAAACTGTGAAAACAGTTTGTGACCCAGTGTGGGAGAGCAATGGGTCGTGGAAATTCATTCGACCACTCATTCAGACGTCTTAATGAAAAGTGAGCCGGCGATTTACGAGCGTTCGATGCGAGCGAAGTAACCGTCGATGAATAATGGAACGCGTGCCACCGCGATGATCCCTTAATAGCAAACGACAAGATTCTCTGCCCGATCAAGAATCGTAGGCGATTCTTCGCGTTCGACGAGTAGATTGTTTCAACGAAGTCATGTTTCGACAATCGTGATAGCACGTAGCTTCTGATACTTTAAAGTTTTCAATTATTTTTATTTCTTCGGCGTTCCATTATTCTACGAGTGCAACAAGTCTCGCACGAGCAAATTAAGATTTCTAAAATCCTTAAGTCCTCAATTAATCGACGGAACGTAAATTCAGAATAGTGAATCGAATCTCGCGTTACCGTCGTTCGCGTGGAGCTCTTCATTTTCCATCACCGTGGGAAGACGAGGGGGAATTATTTGACGCGTTCGAAGCACGAACACGCTGGAGGTAAGCTCGAAAAGTTTTAACGATAAGATTTAATAGCTACGGGACCAGGCGCGACGGTAAATCGTTTTAACAACTATGACCAACGGGACCAATTGTTCCGGCACCGATCCTTTCCCAGTTTCAGCCATCGCCTCCCTTTTTCCGACCGGCTTACCACGAGTTTTCCTCTTCGGTGGAGGAAACGCGATCAAGCAGAGGAACTCGGTCTCGCAACTACTTTAAGTTCGATGCGAATCGGTGAGAATTATCGGACGCCGGGTAAAAACGAAACGAGTTTCTGATAGCAAAATTGTTCGCGGTGTCTTTTAACGAGAACGGCTGGTGAACACCGACTGATAAGAGTGAAAATCGCACTAAACAGTAGGATGATTAAAAAACCCTTTAACGTTCCAAACTGTAAATCATGAAATCATTTTACGTCGAGACTCGACGACGAATCGATCGAAATGGAAATGTGAAGATCGACCGACGCTGGATTCGACGTCGATTTTTAATAAAGATACAATGAAAATTAAGGTTTGGACTGACCGGGTGGATCGACGGAGCATCTTGGCGGCTGAGAGTCTCCGTCCAGCGAGAATCCCCGATGGAACACCTCGATCTCTTCCGTAGAAACTTTAAACTCACGTACACCCCGTCACCGGATCGAAGGAGATCGCGAAAGGACGCGCGCGTGCGACACACGGGAGAAGACTCGGAAGACTGACCGAGAGAAGCGCGGAACTCCGAGGAGCAGTCGACCCCCGCGTCGGTTCGCCGGCGGGGGGAAACGAGGGGAGCGGAATGTAACGAGGAGAGTCCGAAGGTGGCGAACAGAATGAGAATGGAAGAAGTACGAAGAAGAGAAGGAAGAAGAGAAGGAAAGGGCGAAGAAGAGAGAGAAACGGTTGGTGGGGACTCGGTGCTCATTCATGCTCGAACGCCCTCGCGAAATCTCTGTTCCTCAATTTCATTTTTCTACCAGTGACACGCTGACCATATGTTTAAGACCGCATTTGTACGATCGAAGTGAGACAACGTTCTGCCAAAGGTTCCATTATTTTACCAGCTAACAACGTCGATGCCTCGATATTATTATCTTTACCTCGATTACCCGACACGATCTGTATATTTTCTACACTGCTTACGGAATGAGGTCGTTTTTGAGCTTGCGGAAGGTAATCAAACTACCTGTCAGCAAAATGAAAAACAGCGAATTCAACACGATTAGAAGCGTAGATCATGATATACAGGCGTGAATTTCGTTTGGACGTCGCGCGAAATTCGACGAACGCGATTAGCGGGGAAACGTTAACGTCTGTTTGTTAATTAATACTCGGCGTAGTCGCGTCGATTCAATTTCGACGGGTCGAATTAACGAGACCAGAATCGACGCAGGCCTTTTATTAATCCCCGCTGTACGACTTCGTTAATTATCGTTGAAACGCATGATCGGACAGCCAAGAATGAATGCCATATCGTACAAGGATATAAGAATCGATTTTTCGACTGTTAATACCTCTCGTTCGATGTCGGAATTAATAGGGACATAAAGTTCAATTTTAATTCGAATTTCCAAAATGGCTCTCGTTACTTATCGATGTCCAATAGTAATTATCGATGCGAATCGATATTCGTAGACATCGAGTGCGCACATTTTTAATTTATAATTACGAGTTACTGAACTCCGTTCGTAATTACTAAACCTAATTGTCGTTTCTAAATTGCACGAACATTTTCATTGGCAAAACACCATTTTAGAATTGCATTCAACATTTCTAAATTGATTCATGAGGAAAGAGCCGCTTCAAAGAGGAAACGCGATACGATTAGTCAGTCACTCCATGCATTATTATCATCGTGCGTGCACTCAATAGGATTTCCTCGAAATCTTGCCGACAGCCACCACCTGTTATATTTTACGGTAAATGACGATATCCGGGATTATTAGATTCGAGGCATCGAAAATCCTCGCGGTTCGAACCCCCTGCCCCTCCCCCGATGACCCCGTTCCTCGTTGACGAATCGAAGCCTGATGACAAATCATCGTCGCACGTGCGACTAACTGATAGCAGGCGCCGGTTTCCCGTAATCCCACGGGATCCCAATGCCACCGGTGGCCGATTACCGTACGCGATATTGCGTCTAGTTAATTAGCGCCTGTCGATTGTTAGCCTGCATTTCGCTCAAAATCTCACAATTACATCGATTCCCTCTTGAAAAGACAATTTCAAATTAGCGGAATTATCTCCAAATCGAATGATGCAAGATGATTTGTTGATTTTCCGTAGTCAGAGAACAAGATTCAGCATCGTTTAAACAATTTTACTGATTAACCCCTTCGAATGTTCTTCACAAGTGGTGGGCGTTAAACATACTGTCACGCTTCGTGTACGACATTTAACAGCCGAAGAGCTGTACTACGATCTGAAATGTTTCGCCTTCAGGTTCAACGCCTTCCGAACATAAACCTCGATATCATTTTTGTTAGTCATATTTCCATCAGCGAGGCTCAAGAGAGGCTCGTCGAACGTGTGTACAAGCAGAATTTACTGTCGTGCACTAGGAGGAATTGATGCACAACGCCTAAATAAATAAGCGTCCAAAAGTGGAAGCATGGGTCGAACCCGTCGAACAATTCCGCGGGGGCATTTACTTATTTAAGTGCCAAGTATTTTGGTGAAGCGTTCACGTGAAATTCGACGCTTGTTAACTCCCGTCAAGTTCTTCTACCGTAAAACTAATTTCAAAGCAATCCACCAAACTGCTACCGTTCCCAATTTCCCTCGTTACATTTCATATTACGGTCTGGCATGGACTTGAAACGTAACAGACTTTCTGTTTTCCCTGTACAATCCGCGTTATTTTTCTACCGTAATTTCCATCTGGCTCCGACGATGTCGAACGTCTAAGCAAAGTTATATCGAATCAACGTTGGGACGAATCTACGTTCGAGATCGGTGTTAATTAATAGAAAGAGATCGTTGCTATTTCGGAAAGATACTAATTGGGTCTTATCAACCGGTTAACTCACTTCTTCCGATGAAAGGACACGTGTCCTGTTGTTCGTGAGAGATGGGCGTCAGAGGAAGCAGCTAGTGACCTCGAGGAGCAACGTTTCTATTTAGGGCAGACGATAGACGATAACCGCGTGCTCCAGGATGCAGCCTGATAGAAAGCGGCGCGTGCGATTTAATTCCATTCAGATATTATGCTCATTCATGCTCGCCGCACGATTCATTCATTTCGAACTATGCCATCGTTTTGATTGTCCAACCGTTTAACGAACTGCCAAGACACATCTTTATTTCTAACAATAAAATGTGCGTTACGAATGAAATGTTCTTTTCAGGAATCAAGAGAGAGATGGGCGTAGTTTCATTAATTTTCGTGCTGATTAGGGACGTTTTCGGCTCGTTAATGTAATTGGGTCATTCGATATCGCTTCCGAAACTGTAGCCGCGAGTGGCTACTGGAACGGACGAACAGCGTTGATTATACGCTGGAAATAAACGAAGCGAAGGAAGAAAAAAAAAAGAGAATAGCATTGTCCGACAGTGTAGCACGGTTACAAAATGATGACAGCGCGCGCGTGTAACGGTTACGTTTTCGCCAAGAGATAAAATATTCGAGAACCGGTAGCGAGAGATACGCGAACGAAACGGAAGCGTGGCTCGGGGATGCGTCGTCGTCGTCGTCGTTCGTGAACAAATAGACGAACGGAATGGCGTACAGTTACGATATCGAGGAGGTACCTCCGGACGATGTTCCCTGCGTCGAGCATGATGTACGACGAGCTAAAAAGTTTCTACAGAAACACAGTCCAGAGTCAGGTGATTGCCTGTGAGTTCGCTGGCTGTACGATCGAAAATAGCCGGTCGATCGGCGGAACGTGCCTGATTAAATAATGAGAATGATCGCAATAGTATTATTTTTAGTCGATGCCTGGGAGTTTGTAACGCGCATCGATCGAACAATAAAATCGTTATAAAAACTATTTTTGATCCAGGCGTACCTATTTTTAAAGATACACAGCTCAAGGTTCATCGCATACTGATGTATGACGAAACAATTGGTTTGTAGATACGACCACTTGACAGAAGTGTTGGCGAGGATTCTGGCTGAAAAGCCAAAGAATGCAGTGGACATTTTTGAGGCGTATAGCAGAAGGGTGAAAGAGGAAAGGTTTAAGACACAGGCCCATCATCTTCGAGACGTATACGTGCCACCAGCGCAATTCGAAGAGGCTAAAAAGATCATCAAACTCTTCAAGGTGTCGATCGACGACAGAAAATCAGAATATTCATACTTGTATACGAATCGAATCCGATGACAGGGCGTCGAGGGACTCTACGATGGAGACGAAGAGAAACTGGAGGAGGAGGAAGAGGAAGAAGGGGAAAGGAGGAAGAAAGTACCGAACATGATGGACCTGTTGTACTATTTCGAACAGACGAACGTGGGATTGCCTCGTAGAGAAATGATCTTGCTGAATTTGTCCATCAGAAGACTTTTGGCAGACAAGCCTATAGAGAATGTCAGGTATACACTATGAAACCTTCTCCCTGCTCAATTTTACGATTCGATAATAAATATCGCAGATTCTGGGGCAAAATTCTTGGGAATCCCAAAAATTATTACGTGGTCGAAGCAGAACTAGAACCGAAAGAGCTGGATGAAAGATTGGAGGTGAGGACGACCCTCGAAGTGATAATTAGATCATGAATTTCATTCACGTACCGAACAATGTGTATGCATACTAAACGATTACGCATTACTAAACGAAATCCCTGCGGTTTAACGATCTCGTCACGAAAGTCTACATCTGTTGAACGCTAACTTAGTATAAAAACTATTACTAGTAAGACGACACGACAGGGCAAATTAATTGCAGAAAGGCAGGAAAGAAAGCGAAACAGTTTCTGAATCACGTGAACGCGTCCGTAGAAAATTGCGGAAGAGGAGGCACAAAAGCGCGAGGAAGAGCTGGCCAGAGCGGAGGAGACGGCGAGAACCGCGGAAGAAGCGGCCGGAGCTGCCGGTGACAAGGAGACCGTCGAGGGAACCGAAGACGCGGAAGAAAAACAAGAGAGAGAGGAGGAGGAAGGCTTGAAGCTAGTTTTTCCGCCATTGCCTACCCACTCCTGGACACCACCACCGGAAGTGCCAATGGAGAAAGTAGGAAGTGGCGCGAACGCCAAGGTACAAGCTGTTAAAAAAGAATGTTTCAGTTCGGAAACATAAAAAATATATGAAATGCATCCGATAGAAGTTGCACACATAAACATTCGAAATCCATAGAGTTCTTCAGAGTCGCCGATTGTTAGTTTAATTTAACGATACCATGCGTTCAATCGATCGAAGTACACGCGAGGGTAAACACGGACGGGGAGGGAAATCGGGGTCGGTGCAAATTAATATTCAACGGGAAACACGAGGCGTGTTTTCCTGGGCTGGTAGTCGACTTTGTTCCAGGTGTATTTTGTATGCAACGAGCCTGGGTTGGACAAGTGGATCGAACTGCCGCCGGTTACGCCGCAGCAGATAGTAATTGCGCGACAGATTGTCCGCTACTGCACCGGAAATTTGGAAACATCGGTACGCCGGCCCGTAAAAACGAAATTCCATTTTCAAACCGTTCTCACGCCTCCCGCAGTTGCACACGTTCCCGCCGTTTCCCGGGGTCGAAAAAAACTATCTACGCGCGCAGATAGCCAGGATCAGCGCGACTACCCAGGTGTCACCCATCGGCTTTTTCACCCTGGGTGCCGGAGACGAAGAGGAAGAACTGACGGAAGAAGTGGAAGAAGGTAAACGAGGAAAAGATCGACGCAACGAATCGATCGAATTACCGTGTGCTACGTTTACGTAGGCGGGGTATTGTCTGAGAACGCTCACTACGATCCACTGCCGATCAAGAATCTGATAGATCCTTCAATGACGAACTGGTGTCACCACGCGCCGTACCTTTTGAAGCAAGGACGCATCGCCTGGTGGAATCCAAAGGCGGACGAAGAAGTTAGTCGCTATTATTACTAGAGAAGAAAATCTGGCGAACAATTTCGTGGTACACGCGTATGCCATTAGTGGAGGAGATTAAAAGCGAGTTGCGACGCGATTAGAAAGGCGACGAAGAGGAGCTGGAGGAGGAAGAAGAGGAGGAGGAGGAGGAAGGGAGAGCCGTGGAAAAGGAGGTTGGCCCGCCGCTTTTGACGCCGATATCCGAAGACGCCATCGCGGATTCGATAATCCCGTGGACCGGAGTGCAGTCGACTCGCGTTCAGCCCGATCAGGCGGTCGCGTTAATTAGATCGAACGTTTGGCCGGGGGCATTCGCGTTCGCCAGCGGGAGGTGCGTGCACGAGCCCGATATAATGATTTTCCATTAAGCAGGACGTATCTGCGATATTTATGCGGTCGTCCGGCAATAAATTCGCCGCGGAGCGTCGAAGAAAACAGTAGCGAAGGGTCGTCGCGGGTTTTATCGTGGGACGAATCGAGCCGCGGGAATTTCAGGACGCGTTAAAGGCAAATTAATGCCCGGGAAATTACGCTAATGTTACTTTAATGGTGTCGCAGGCGTTTCGCTAACATCTACGTCGGCTGGGGCTACAAGTACAACGCGTACAATTACAGCCCACCGTCCATGCCACCTGTGCAGGACCAGTACAAGGTCGGCCCTGAAATCATGGAGATTCAGGATCCAACCTTCGAACAGGAAGAGGCCTGGAGGATTGCGCATTTGCCGCCACCTCCGGTCATACCGATGGGTAAAATCGATACTATTTAAAACTGTTACGACAGAATAATTGTTTCTCATCGAGGAAGAACATATTGGTTGATTCTTTTAGGAGAAGAAGAAGAAGAAGGGGTCGAAGAAGAAGAGGAGGAGGAGGAAGAAGACGAGTGATTTGATTGTGTTATTGAACAAGTAGTCTTGATACTAACATAAATATCCTTACTGATTACTGTGCACCTCTTGAGAAGACTTTGTATAATTAAACTTTGATGTTAAAATGTTTGAAAAAAGCTACCGTACTCTACAGAATTATTCTTAATCATCAGACGATAAAGTAGTAAGTAGGTTCTTTCAGCTTTCAGCTCTAGGCGTTAGGTCGACATTCCTCAAATCTTCCAACACTCGTTTGGAATTGGAACAAACAACCATTAAATAATACGGTTCCCGCCAAATAATTCGTTGGCATCAATTCGTTTTTGAACCAACGAGACATGTCGGACGAGGCAGCTAAGAACGAATTTATCTTGAGGCCGATGAGCTGCGAATTGAATCAACTGTCCATGCCAGATGGATCGGCAATGTTGATGCACGGTAGGTTATAAATCTGGTTGCTATATACTTTCTCTGTTATTTAAACATTTATGTATTTAAGGTGACACCGCAGTGGTCGCTGGGATTTATGGGCCCATAGAAGCAAAGCCACAGAAAATGATTTACGACAAAGCCTCGGTGGAAGTTTCATACAGCCCAATCAAAGGCCCAGCTAGTAAGTTCGTTTCAAGTTGTCGATCAAACTCAAAATTGAGGACACTGAATTATAGTTTAATTATTCAGAGGTGGATGACAGACTGACAGAGATGTACATAAAGGAGACCTGTGAAGCTGCAATAATCGTCACCTTCCATCCGGCAACGGCCATATGCGTTAACATACAGGAAGAAGAAGATTCCGGTGGCGTACGACTCGTTTCCCATACAACAGGATTACGAAGTCATTTGTTCTTTATAATAATTCCAAACCGATTTTACAGATATTGGCTTGTACGATTAATGCAGCTTGCCTGGCCCTCATCAACGCTGGCATCCCAATGAAATTTACCATTGCAGCCGTCAGCTGCATGATAGAAGAAGACACCGGCGACATCGTGTTGGATCCAGATAGTATTAAATTACAGGTACTTTTATAAATTAATTTTTTATATTGAATGAACATGTAATTTATTTTTAATTCAGAACGCCAGGGCGGAGTTCACCTTCGCGTTCGACAGTATGAAGAAAGATGTCGTATGTTGTCACACCGCCGGCTGTTTCACCGAAACGGAGTTCTTGGAGGCAATGGACAAATGCAAGCAAGCTAGTCAATACGTCTTCGATTTTTATAGAAACCTTGTAAAAAAGTACGCGAACGTCATTTAATACATACAATTTCAAAGCAAAAGCTTCGGCATGTCTTTAATTCCTGCATCCTTCCTCAATTCCTGTTCTCGTACGATCGATATTGTAATTCTCTCGGTATAGTGATTCTCCGCCATTTTTAAATCGCGACAATTCTTGTTTTATTGATAATTTTGTTTTCATTATTTCTCATCATCGGTCGCTGATCTAACAAGAGTGAATTTCATTTCTTTCTAAATTGTTAACGAACATTTTTTATTTATATTAATATCGGGTAAATTTCGTCGAGTCGAGTCGAGAAATTTGTTTGTATAAATTGTTGTTGATTAATTTATGTCGAGTGGCTATCAGAAAGTAAATGAACTTTTAATAGACAGTCTTTAGATATTAACGGCTCTAACGATGCAAACACGTTCCGTCCCACTTTCATGAGATTTATAGCATTCTACTTGGCAAATCACGAAAATAACTATTACCATTATTGCCGCTTCTCTCGAAAATAGATGAAACTGCTCTCTTTCCTTAATCTCAAACCCCGATGCTAATTCGAACGTTAAATACAGAATTTCGGGCTTTCCTCTATTCTGACGCCACTTATTGTTAGAGCGATACACAATTATTACAAAGAACTCTTGCAATAAACGATTAGGATGTGATCCAACTCACGTTAATGAAAAATACTGGAGAATCGCCAGTGTAATGCCTGACGTAATGCTAGCACAATCGCGCGTGTTGTCGATCGTTAAATAAACAAATACGGCATTGAACGTTCGATTTCGTCGATATCGAGCAATACTTCGCTATCCTCTAAGGTGTTACCGTATCGTTTAATCATTGTAACAATTAAATTAAGTAACGTTGATACATCGTATCGTCTCTCCTCACATTTTTCAACTTGAATCAGCAATGTAAAATTTTCCGAAGGTTAAAAGAGACGAGAATTGTGACGCGGCGATCCATAAATAAACGAGAAATTCTTGAGGGAATGAATTCGGTCTCGGATAAGGGTTAAGAAGAGATGAAAGGGCGGACAGTTCAGAAATAGAAACTTATTTATCCGCTGATAAAGGTGGACGCAAGTTTTCGCGAATCCGTGTCACCCAATTTAATGGCATTCCAAAGCCGCGTAAAAAAAAGAAGGTGACAGAGGAGGGAGTGGAAAGGAAAGAGAAGAGAGAGTGCGATGAAAGGGGGTGGGTTGCAACCTTAACACGATTCTATTTCTTTCGATGCATCAGGCCGTGTGCTGAGAGTGACGCAATCGGAACGGTGACCGCGAGACTTATCCTCGGGGAAGACGCGACCGACGTATCTACATGCATACGTGAACACGTCCGTTACCGTCGTGCCTGCACCGCGTCAGAAGAGGACAGAGCGAGGCGGGGTGGCAGAAGCCGAAGAAGAGTTTCGGCGAACGAACAGAACCGTACGAACCTTCATCGTGGCCGCATTAGTCGATCTTCCACCTTGGTGAGCACGTTAAATTGCGCACGAGAAACGGTAACGACACGCGCTTCGAATCGTTCGACAGTTGAAGAAGCGACCGACGAATTTTCATCCGATATAAATCAGAAGGAAGGGAAAATGGTTTACGAGAGCGACTTCTACACGACCCGGCGGCCCTATTCGCGGCCCTACGTCTCGTCCTACAGTGTCACGGTCAGTATAACCATTGGGATTGCCAAAGAGCGGGATGAAAGTATGTCTTAATAATGTTTTGCTGGATAACACTAACGTCGAATCACGAGCGTCCAGTGTGACACGGAGGACACTTTAAGCTACCCCTGCTCGAACCGTAGCCGACGTCTCGCTTGCTTTAACGAGTTCTTCACAGCGATCTCTCGTAGATATTCAAAACGAGATTCTTCGTTCTCGAAGCACGTGCATCGAAAACGGAATCAGTTAAAAATTGCGAGACGTCGGCATCAGAGAATGACACTCGTCGACGAGATCGATCAACGACAGGCACCTAGCGAATAGTCGTTGCCGTCGATCGAGTTTCGAAGTCTCTACTTCCACACTTGTTACTCCGACTATTGGTCGTTATCACGTGTATTATTCTCACTGTTGTCGCGTTAACAGTTCTCCCGAATAAGAGTCGTGCACTCGGTGTCTCCCAGACGTAAGAAACTTTGATCACTCCCGGTACTGTTTACCCATACTCAATGTTAACGTGCACACTTAACAGCACGGATGATATCGGTATGCAGCAAGTATCAATTAGACCAGTTGAACGTACATGTAACAGCACGGTAATAACATCCAGTTTACGGAATTAATTTGTACCTGCACCAAACAAACTCTGACACGAGTTATCCGTCCAATTAAACGGACGGAAGGAGTACCTGTTGAATGATTTGTTTTCGAGAACACCCTTGCTCTGTGTTCGTTTTGTATGTACGTGTCGAGCCCTCAAACAACCGCAGGGTTTCGTCAATTATATGTTTTATGTACCATTCGAACGTGTAAATTCAGTTCAGACGCGAGAGGTGTGTCTCTCGGAGTTTCACCTGAATCACGAATGGTCGTTCGTGTGTATCGAGAAATGTCGAGCGTCGATTCGAGGGCGAAGAAATCAGAGAAAAGCCTATTCATAGCAGCAGTGGAGCCATTTTCCGGACTCCGTCGCGTTAAACTTAAATAGCCGTATGACCCGGCAAATTTTGGATCCGTGAACAGGAAAACGTATTTGGCGCAACAAACGTCTATATGTATAGGAGAAGATTACCGAATGCGTGTGTCCACGAACGTGACCCGCCGCCTCGTCGGAGGCGCGTCGAATAATTTACGTACGAGGATCGAAGAAGATTTTCGTTTTGGCAGCTCGAATCGAACCGTGCCATTGTTGATCGTGGATCAATGGTACGGGCGACCTGAATACCCGCGCTCCTCAGTGATCCTAACTATGTTCGAACGATCTTCGGCGAGGTCTCTAACTCGGAGCACCTCGAACGCGATCCCCAATGACAGAGGTTGATGAATCTACGCGCCACGAGGAAACGGTCTCGGGGATGTTATTAAGATACTTCCTTCGTCTTTCTTCGTTTCGGTAGAGAGGGGATCCTCAGTGAGCATCGGTGTTGCGTTACTCTGCCCTAATTTAGACTCACGGCGTACCCACCGACGGTCTCCCACCACGGCCCGCTAAAATTCGTCACGGAAATTCATACGCGCTTTCTGGCCGACATGTTCACCAATACCGAGAGCTCGTCACAGCTGTTCCCGTTTGTTTGATCCACGAAAAATCGGTAACATTGTTATCTATTTTCGAAACGGAATCGTTCTTCCACTAAAATCCAAGATAGAATTGGCCGAGCACGATCGAACGGACTGTGCGCATCCAGAATCGTTCCGAAGAGAATGCGACGATTTATTATAAATAAGACACTGCTCGCTCGAGATGATTCACGAGAATAAAATCGTTGCGCGAAATAATTCCCTTTGGAACGTTATCAAACGAGGGAACGCGCGTGGGCGAGTTTACTGAGCGCGAGGGTGTTGCGTTCCATCTGCGCCATTCACATCTCGGTCTAATTTTGCGCGTGGATGAGAAACACGACTGAGAAGTAAGCTCGCGTGAAGGAACGTTGCAAGAGGAAGAAGATAACGTTCGTGGTAATGTAACGGTACGCGCGTTTAGCTCCGATCGCGCGTCAGTCAGAAAAATCCTAGCGAGAAAATGGGGAAGACATGTGTGGAAGTGAAGACGTCGAAGGGGGAACGCGGCCGAGCGGACGGAGGATTAAACGCGTCGCGAAACGTGAATTTACAGAAGCAGGACTACTTCCCGTGGGATAAAGTGCCGTTCGTACCTCGGCCGTCGCTGGTCCCGGACCCGTTCACCGTTTGGGGTCGCAAGAAACAGGATCCGAAGAAGGAATTCTATCAGTACGTCACCCTGAAGGACAAGGAGGGTACCGTGCGCGGCAAGAATCCCGCGAAAGATGAACACGCTCGACAGCTGGTCGACGGCGGGGCCGTGTCGAAGGTCAGGCTGGACGCCGCGGCTGAATTAGCGACCAAGGGCCACGTCTTCGAGAAAGGGATATTATCGAGACCGAGCACTACGACGAGGAAACACCTCGTCCCTACTTACAGCGGGCACACGAAGATACTGATGGCACTCGAGAGACCGTCATGGTACCGATTTTAACAAATTGGAGAACGATACGACTGACCACGAATATTTTGATACCTTGCTCGATTACCGCGTACCGAATTATTAGATAGTTTTACATATATCTTTTTACTTGAATAAAACGATACTCGAGGCCAGCAGCATGACACGAATAGTCTACGATCGATCATAGGGACTACGAGTAGTCTTTTACACCGTTTTTAAGTTGTGTGCACGTTCAACGAATAAAGTTCTACCGATTTCGAGAAGGCGTATTTACTGGATCCGTTCCCAAACACGTTGCGCGAACGACCCGACCGGCGCGTGCTATAATAATCTACGCGTAACGTCAAACGAAACGCCGGTCAGGTATATCTGTAGTCCGATATCGTCGGACGCGTAGGAATCGGTTTAAGATCGAGAGTCTTTGAGTAACGAGACACCGAGATGCACCCGTGGCACATGAGTACCGAGGTAACACAACGTACACACTGTCGCGTTACGTTGTCCATGTGTTTCTTGGCAAGGGCGAATTCAGTTGCTCAACCGTGGCACTCTACAGTGTCCTGAATATCTCGGCAAGGAGACATTATTAATGCATACGTGTACCGCTCTCTACGTTTATAATTGGCCCGCACGTTGTGTGTCTACAGATAGATCGATACGTTACCGCGAGACGTATATCTCAGCGATATCCCATTACTATGTTCTACTTCCGCATTCTAACGTGTAGATAAAACCACTGACCGTCGTAGTCTCTTGTTAACCCTTTACCTAACCCGATTCCCCCTGCGACGCTTCGTCTGGGTTCTTAACACTGTCGTCACTACGATCGAGATCCTCGATGAACCATCATATATCGACTAGGAACGGTGAGAGGCGAGACGAATCCGTCGAAAGTGTTGGATTTTTTTCACCCCTACCATCCCGTTTCCCAGTATGTTATTCCAAAACGGAGAACAGAGCCAACAACACCGATACCACCAATTATTTTCAAATAAAAATTAGTTAAATTATTGCAAATTGATCGTTGAACGTAACGTCGTATAAATGATCGTACGGGCGAAGCAGGAGAGGGTCGCCATTAAGAAACTGAGTTCTGTTCTCCGGAAGAGGCCTGTTCTCCAGATTGTTGACCTTGTGTAACCCGAATCTATAGACGCCTCGGCATTACGTGGTCCGCGACTATCCGGACGTCGGGCTGAGGTCTGCTCAAGAGCAGTACAGCTATGCCTACACCAACACCAGCTCGTCGAGCTCCTCTACGGACCCGTACAGCCGTCGTCCGCAGAAGACTAGCTTCACCGAGGAGAACGTCGTCAAGAGGGAGACCGGACCGTACGGATCGTACACGACCGAGAGGTCGTCCAGGACATCGACCGGCGGCGGTCCCGGAAGCTATCGCTCCTCTTACGAGTCCCACGCTTCCGGCCGTTTGCCCGGCGGTACCACTTACCGCCATTTCTCTTACCGCGTCTAAATTCACCGACCCATGAACCGTTTCACCGACATCGGACGTCTCTCTCTCTCGATCTCTTTTGGCTAACGTCCCTCCGATCCTGATTTCGACCCTTCGTTACTTGTAGACTACCGATCGATTCAAAAGGTTCGATCTAGACATTTCTTAATGTCACGTTCGTTCCTTTTTACACAAACGCATAAAAATCTGCAGTCGTTCGAACCTCTGTGACTTAATAGGACCTGAACGTTTGTAAAGAATCGTAGCACTTTGAATTACGACGATCGTTTGGCCAGATAAACGAAGATTCGGTGAAACGAGAAAGATCGTTCGGCCTGATCATTTATGACTATGACACGTTGCTAACTAATGTTTGTAATGCCTGTTTATTACGGAAAGTGAATTTATAGTTGCATTTAGATGTTTTCAAATTGTTACACTTATTTACCCCGATCAACTATGTATCCCAGTGTCTCTGTAAACCTCGAATTCGAACACGCGTGAATTGTACAAAATTTCTGTCCACTCATGGACTATATGTGTGTGGGGAGTGTTTCTCTTTTGCTTATATTCGCGCAAGCATAGTTTCTAGCGTGTACAACGATGGTGTGAATCAAACCAAGAAAAACTAAACGCATCGCGAAGAAAGTTCGAAATCGAAGCGTAATTCCGTTGTATCGAATTTTTACTGTTACACGAAAAGAAAACGAAATACAGATTCGATTATGATGCGAGCGTTCAACCCTGTGTTCGTACATTACCCCCCCTGATCGATAGACGATAAATGTAATGCGTATCGATTGTAACTAACCGTGACTAACATTCTAAAACTCATCTCGATAGACACACAACGGGACAATTGGCCAAATTACTGAACGAATGGATTCGAGACGTTTCGCCGCTACTTATCGCTTCACGACTCCTTTATCGAGAGATCTAAGTCGACGAGAAACCATTGATACGCGCGCGAGGGAGACAGATAAAACGAAATAAAAGTAATATCAGAGACACGTGAAAGAAAGAACGGTGTACGAACATTATTAACCGGGTTTTGTTCTTCTTCTTTCTATTTTATTCTGCTTCCCACGTCCTCCGCCGCCGCCGGATATCGTCGAAATATCGTTAAACGAAACACACGTAAAAATCCGACCGATTTCTGTAAATACGACCGAAACGGGGCTACAGTGGGATCGACCGATCACTTTACCGATCTCCACGATTCTTCAGGTAAGTATCACAGGTGTTCACGCTACGCTGCGAAAGACTCCCACTTCACTCAAAGTTGCTTCATGCTACGACGCTTACTGGCTTAATATTCATTAAAAATCGCCTGCTTCGATTAACAAATTCATTCGTCGCATTTTTATAACGATCATATAAAAGGGCATCACAGACACGAATCGAAATAAAATCACCCGTCGACGCTTAATACCTCCACCGATCACCCGCTGCTAGATCGCTGCACCGCCTTTAATCGATCCCCCGCTGGACACGACGAGAAATGCTTTGAAAAGACACGGCTGCGAAGACACGCTTGAGAACGAGCTTTCTTTGAAAACGAGCTAAATCGCCGCTGGGAAGTTGGGAATTAGACGAGATCGAAATTGGTAAAGCCTGGTTCGTGCCTCTAGATTAGAAGCATGCCTCGCATGCCGTACGTGGCTCACAAACGGCTCGTGACTGTAATCCACACGCCGTACCATAGCGTGTACCACGGCGGCAGCCTGATACCGATAAGAATTCACGCGCGCGTGCGTCCGAGCGTCCTCGCCGCCGAGATCAACAGGCTACAGTACCTGATGAGGCCCTCGACCGAGTCCTACACGGGAAAGTACCTCCGATCCAAGGATTACATCGTAAGTCCCCCCAATCGTGACTGTATACGACCGTCATCGACGTCAAACGTCCGATCATCATGTCATCGACACGACGACGTTCGACGATCATTCCTCGCCTTTCATCGTCTTCGACATCTCCGGCATCTCTCAGCGGAATCATTTACAGACACGTTATTGTCGATATCATGTAATTTATGATTGAAATAAATAATATCAGAACTGTCTACGAGACTCACGGTCACACAGCGTTCGAATTTCGCGTTTCTAGGACCACATTCGGGGCATGCTTAACGCGAGATTCGGTTCACCGTTAGGACTAACCGAATAACAGACCGATGATAGTCGAACGCTAATTACTCTCGATTGTCTCGTTGGACCTCTACTTTAAGTTTGTCTATTCGCAGTATTTCGACGACGAGGCGAAGGAAATACGCGCGAGGGTGGATTCTCTTCTTCGCCGTGTTCACGTGTTCATTCCACGAGCCGCAGCAAGGTATAACGATCAAGCGTCGGCAAACGGGACGATAAAAGACCATAGAGATATTACAGATAGTGTAGGGAAGGTTGCCTGAAAATCGTATCCTGAATAGAAAGAGAGAGACAATGAGAGACTTCTCTTTATCTCTTTCTACTAGCGCATGATAGAAACAAATAGAAAGAGGTCTTCCATTTTCTTTCTCTACCTAATGAGTATACGGTACCACTTACACAAGAGCCTATGTCTTCCCTACTCTATCTGTAATACCTCTATGTAAAAGATTGTACGGTACCGTGCACATTCTCGTTCACAACTCTTAGGACTTGAGGTGTACAAATCTATGGGACGTTCTAATTTCTGCCTCGACGAATCTCAGTTTTAAATTTGAAACCATTACAAAGTTCATCGTGGACAGAATCCCGGTTTACTTTGGTTCCTCTTGTTTTGGCCGACAAATACATATACAGTCAATTCGAAAAGTTCATGTACCTTACAAAAACGCATTGCCGGTAATTAAAAATAGTGCATTTATCTTCTAATTTCGATATTTAATGAGTTACATATGATTATATGGCATTTTATTGATGTTGACAAAATCCGACCATTCCACCGTCGAAACGGC
>NW_017179316.1:460186-480378 GCF_001652005.2 Ceratina calcarata
TAGTAATAGGAATCTATAATAATAAATTCAACATGCCAGCATTGTTTAAGTATATGTATAGCCTATACGTCCTTAAGACGATTAAATTACATCGACTGATTTAATTGACGGATCGTCTATCGTGGAATATTTACTAGCTTTTTATGCATCTGACTCGTAAGAGTTATGAATGGAGATGTGCACAATCACGCTGTTTAATGGTAATACGAGTCATTTAATTCGTAGCGACTTCACGGAGGAAATTATACCGGAACGAATGCGCAGCGGCGATTACGTGCGTCGACTAATTTCCGGCAAGCAAAACGAGAAGAGGACCGACTTTGTGCCGATCTCCTGGTACGAGGTGCCCGAACGGGGTAACTTCGGTACAATGGCCTGCGTCAAGTACGTCGCCGGTAAACCGCAATCGGTCAGGAGACCGTACTACAAGGTCGCCGATTTACGCCCGTCGGACATCAAAAACGACGTCAATTTTTTGAGTTACTATAGCAAGAACCGCGAGGCGGCCGCTAACGCCTGTAAGTAACCACGATACGACGAACCGACGACGAATTACCCACGACCGTTCGGACGACGACCACGAGATCACGATTATTCATGATTCATTATACAGTGGAGCTTCGATCGACAGCGATTTAATTCATGGGACACAGAAAGTAATCTTTCTCAATTCTTCGCATCGTCAATTACAAAAATTGATTCATTCGCTTTCTGGGTCTTCTCTGTGCGTTAAACACCCGGAGCTCTAATTCTAACTGCGACTACCCAAGAACTGGCAAACAGATTGTAATCGACATTACTGAATTTTCACTTTACTCTACATTTGTACTTTAGATGATCGACGTTCTACTGTATCGCTATTACTTTTAATCAGACGACACGAACGAACAATTGAACCCTATTATGAAACGTGTAACGCTAGTAGTTTAGAGAGAGAAAGAGTGAGAGCGAGAAGGTTCGATCACGAAATAATGAATGTGAAATCTGCGATGAATGATCGAACTTCCTCGAGCTCGTAGAATATATCAGGATGAAACTTTGAAAATAAAAGCGGCCATGTGACGCCGTTGTGTGAACCTATTTTTGGGTTTTTTCTTTCCCGCTCGACTTTTTTTCTACTTTTCATTTTTTGGATGGATTGCCGTTGATCCGCTGTATGTGACAACTCTTTTTGCTATGCTTTACATTACGTTTTGCCGTTTTTGTTCCTCCTTCGTTACGTACTCTCCTCTTTATCTTCTCTTTTTTTATTGTTCGTAGTTACGTGTTTACACTTCTGTTACGTATTGTGTCTAATCGAATTGCGTACGTAGCGGCGAAGGTGTGAGACAGAGTATCGGTGGTTCGTTTTATTTTTATTACGTTTTTGATACGGTAATCGCGCGTCGCGATATCGACGAAGGGAATCGATGATGAATCGATCGGGCAATCGGAAGTACGTATAAAAGGCGTGAAACTGAAAACTGAAAAGTGAGAGCGCAAGACGTTGCACGAAGGCAGAACTCCAGTGCCGGCCAGAACCAGATGACTGGGGCACGCAAACGCGGGTAAAAACGGCAGAAGAACCAGTTCGGATTTTTTGAACGTTTCAGGCAAGGGATGGAGGGATCGGGTTCCAGAGCTATACGAGGATCCCGCGAAAACCAAAAAGAAGCAGGACGACGCAGAGAACGAAAACGAGGAAGCCGAGGAGTGACCGCGCTCATGTTAAATACCGTTTTCTTAAATATCTAAGAACACGACAAAGTCCAGCCTTCTCTCGGAATTTCAATCGGATTAACTTTGCGACCATCTAAATTTGAATTCCACGCTGGCGATCACTCGCGAAATTCGAACAGAACGAAAAGGTTTTAACGATTTGGCCGATTAAATGTTCCGCACTATTCAATATCGTTAAACCTGTCTCGAAAGCTGACCAAATAAAATGATCATACAGGACACGTAAATAATAATTGTTTTCCTTGCACAAAATTGATTGGAAGAGCTGGCTAACGAGTGAATGCGTTGTTCCGAGGTAAGCTTGCCCGCCCCACACGTGCTTTCATAAAATCTCTAACAACAACGACAAGCCGGCTGATACTTTCGAACTTGAGTGATTTTCGGCTGGCGATAGACATTAATCAGTTTCTGACAGTAACAAGATCGAGCGTTGGACGAGAGTGTTCCTCACATTCCGCGAGGACGAACGCTACGACATGTTTTAATCCGAAGACCGTAACGTGATTCGTTCGTCGGAAACAAATGAGAAAGCAAAACCGGTGAAAACACGTTGTTAAGTATTATGTGTGGTTTCCTTCTCATTCTGATCGGAAGATCATCGAAACGAGACGAGGAAACTGTAACCCGATTCATCGTTCCTGCGCGAGATATCAGGAATAATTAATCGCCGAACTCGAATTATCCTAATACGCTAATTCATTTGTCGCACACCATCGTGTCTAATCCGATCGCGTGTATAAAATGCTTTCAGCGTTGGTACACGTAACGAATTAACCGACAAGTTTTACGTCGCTCTGTATCATAACTTTATCTTATCAAGTCTCCGCTAACGTTTTAACCGCAGCTTCGTTCCCTCTGGATACTCGCGTTTATTTCAGATACAGAACCGTAGCTCGAGGAACCCTTTCCCGTTAAACGTGTATTTATGTTTCATGTTCGTAGCACCAGACGAGCCGATGACAGAAAGAGAATTGCGGAAGGGTCAGTAAAAATCACGTCAAATAAACTGTGTTACCCCCGTTATTCCGTATACTCCTTGTTCACGTAGTTTCACGAATTTTAGCGCGAGCTTTGCAACCCGACGTCGACGTGTCGACGTTAAGGAAAGGTAGGATCTCTCACTTAATCGTTAGACTGCAGATTTTTGTGCAAGATAAAGACACAGACAGATGTTGCTTACATCATTTAAACATTCAGATACTCCTTCAAGTTTTTATACATTCAACTGTTCCATACGTAATTTCTGCGTCTATCATTTTTTTTTATAAAATCTGCAGTCTGGTGATTGTGTGTTTGGAAACACGGCGTGCCGTCATTGTTCCGTGTATCTTGTAGCAACGGTTAAAACAGAGAAAGAAGAGCCTAAAGAAAAGAAAAGAGGATCGAAACGGGGAAAGACGGAGACAAAGGAGGAACCCGTCAAAGCTCCATTGGCATCCGTGAGGGAACCAGAACCTGAACCCCTAGAGAAATCCCAACCAGATCCTGAACCCGTAAAGGAACCCGAACCTGAACCCGTGAAAGAGCCAGAGCCCGTTAAGGAACCTGAGCCAGAACCGAAACCTGTGAAAGAATCCAAAAAGAAAGCTAAACTTACAAAAGAAGCTAAGCCTGTGAAGGAACCAGAACCCGTAAAGGAGCCTGAGCCTGTAAAGGAACCAGAACCGGTGAAGGAGCCTGAGCCTGTAAAGGAACCAGAACCCGTAAATGAGCCTGAGCCTGTAAAAGAACCTGAGCCTGAACCCGTTAAAGAACCTGAGCCTGAACCCGTTAAAGAACCTGAGCCTGAACCCGTTAAAGAACCTGAGCCTGAACCCGTTAAAGAACCTGAGCCTGAACCCGTTAAAGAGCCTGAGCCCACTAAGGAACCAGAACCCGTCAAAGAACCAGAATCCGAACCCGTTACGGAGCCTGAACCAGTAAAAGAGCCTGAACCCGAGCTCGCGAAAGAACCGGAAGTAATCGCGGAGCCCGAGAACGTGCCGGAACCTGTCAAGGAACCGCAACAAGAATCAGAAACGGTGGAAGAACCGACAGCGGAGCCGACATCTGGGTCGGAGTCCAAACAAGAATCGGTGCCGGAAACGAGTTCAGAACCTCCAGCCGCGGAAGCTGTAAGTGAATCAGCAGAAACAGACGAGGCGGAGAAAGAGGGCGAGGATGGTACGTTATTTCTCAAAAATAGGTTGCTCAGGAATGTATGATTTAAGAATCGCGGCGAGTATAACTGAGACACAGTTTCTGTTCCCTAATTCGTTATTAAGTGTCGCATGATGTGTTAGGAGATATCATGATTTTTCGATGTTCCGTTTAGAATTAACTTTGATTGATTGTCTGTTACGATTTCCCTGGTTCGTCGTTACATGTCGCATGACAGCCTCGTGTCGAGACATCAGAAGATCGTATTAAAAAAAAAAAAAAACAAATCTCTCTATCTAGGATCGATCGCTTGAAATCGATATTAAACGAAAAATTTTCTTACAGTGAAGCAAGATAAGGAGGAAGCCATTACGAAAATCGAAAAGTACCTTATCAAAGCTGCCGAGGAGGCAAAGTACGTAGATCGAAGTTGGCACGTACGCGTTAAAAACGTTACGTAACGAGTGTAGCGCGGTTCAAAATAATGTCGACGTAATTATCGAGGTTTCGCGGTACGATCGACGACGACCTAACATTGAACTCGACCAGGTGTCCCGCTAATCAGGCCCCGTAACCGATACGCGATCTGAACTCGAATCGTTTTCGCACTAGTAGAACGCGGCGTACAATAAATAATCGGTCTACTAAATATAAACCCGAACCCTTTGTAGGAGCACCGCGGAGGGGAAACGGGCTGCCCAGGATGAGAGAGTGAAACTCGAATTGGAAGAGCAAAAGGTGTGGGAAGCAGTGCAGATAGCGCAGGAACGGGTGGCTCATCTTGATGAGATTATTGAACAGGAGAAGGCTGCCGCCGAACTCGAAGCCGAGGAGGAGAAAATCGTGGCCCAGCGTTTGGAGACCGAGATCATAATCCAGGCGGAGAGGTACAATAATTCCCTGTTAGACCACAGATTTTTATGAGAAACTTAAAAAACACGTTTCACTTGTCGTTCGACCGTTGCAATTTTCGCTCGCACGTTCCTATTCTCTGCAAATACAATTTCTCAAAAATCTGCGGTCAACGTATAAGTTCATTGAAGTCAAATTAACCCTGCGTTCGAGGAATGCTTCGATTGGTATGAAATTTGTCGTTTCAGGAAGATAGTGGAGGCTCAAACGACGGCTTTGCTGGAGGAACAGAAACGGATGATAATCGAGGAAAATTTGGAAAAGGCACGTGATAATAAGGAGGAGAAGGAAGAGAGACTGGCCAATGTTACGTTCGACGATCCTGTCGACGAAGTGAAAGACCACGAGCATTGCCACGACGACGTGATAACGTGCGATATCACTGATCAAGAGAGAGAGGAAAGGCCGTATGACCCAGTCACGGACGACGATACTAGGGTACTTCCGTTTTTTTTTTTTAAATAAAACCTGTTTTATTGTATGTTGCATTACGTGTATGTTACTCTGTTAAAGATCGAAGAGGAGAACGTACACGAGGAAGAGCACTTTGAGTTATCGGAAGATCCCTTCGTGGAAGAGCCAGAAGGCGCAGACTGTAAAGCGACTGGTGGCAATTCGGTGGAGGGATCGACGAAGATCGAAGAGGTGACGTCGGGTGGTGAGGACAATTTCGAATGGGGTGACCAAGACGCTTAGAATCGCCCCGTACGTGCTATGATCGCCAAAGGATAAATATTTGCTAATCACGAATGTCGTTCAGCTTGAATCGCTTTAAATTTCGATGTTCTTTATTTATTAATGTACGCGTTACGATTCGTTGCTAGAAAGAGGCAACCAGTCGATCGATAGCGAACATCGATCTATCTCGGTCTGCTTCGGAAGCTTTGAACGACCACACGAGAAGCGGTCCTAAATTTTGTTTAATGGTTTTAGCAATGTGTCAGAAATTCTGAGGGGTAAAAGACAATTTTTTTTTAGACAAACTGCTTAGTGAGTAGTAGATTATCGTACGCTTCATTCTATTTACGTCGAATAACTTATTCCGTTGTACGTCAGTTTCACTCGATCGATATCATATTTTATTTAATATTATTTATTGACAAAGTAACACGACGATTGTTCGAAGAAGGGGAACGAGCATACTACAAACGATTCATTCGAATCATAGGATTCTGTGTATTAAAATATTTCGAGGGCCAGTGTCTGGTCTTTGTGTCTTTCACGATCAAAATCAACAAATATTTATTACGTTACTACTCTCAGTCTCGATTCATTCTGCACTATTCACATTTGTAGCATGCACTCTATGTTCACGCGATACGTATTTTGTCTACACTCATACAGCAATAAATATTAACATTTGAATATTTAGAACTGTGCTTATTTACCACCTGCCCTTTCCCAAAACCTTTTAAGATATCCAACGACGAAAGTGAGTGAGTCTCGAATTCCCGAACCGATAACGAAAGCGAAACGAAATTAAATATGCATAAAGAGGGGTTTGAAACGGGTCTACGGAAAAACGGGGTTAAATACACACGTATGTTCGGACTCAACGGACTAAACGCCATGCGTGTAGATCAGCACTCGTGTTTATCCGAAATCAATCATTAATCCCGGCGTGTTTGGCCGATGTCAGAAGCGTGGGTGTCCCGGCTTCAGGATCTTTCTTTTTTTTATAGAGAGAACAATCACGTGCCTCGACCTTGGTTAACGGTTACGTAACGTCGTTGATACCGGGCCGATCGATAATAAAAACAACGATGAACACACGCTCGCTTGTTCTTGCATGAACGTAAGCATCGATAATGTCTGATCGTTTCTTCGGAATCGCAAATCAAATTCAACGATTACACGAAACTCCGTGATTAAGCAACAACGTTAACAAGTTTGAACGAAGAAGCTTTCGTTGGAAATATTAAGTCAAGAGATGATGAGCAGTTGCGTCGAATCGATCAAGGAATTACCGATTACGTCGTTCGATTTTCAGAATGCGAAACCGCGAAAGACGTAGCAAAATTTTTCACTTGAAATAATTTTCAAAGATTACACAGGGATTAAAAAAATTAAACTAACACAAACGAAAAACGTGCGGCACGCTGAAAGTAAATCTGGATTAGATATTTGAAACCGGTGCAACGAAACGTTTGATTCGCCTAAAAGTGAGTGAATGGAATCGAATGAATGACGTCAAACGGTTGATTTTGAAAATGAAAGCGACGAGGCGAAATCGTTTGTAAAAGAGGTAGAGGGTCGTAATCAGGAAACCGATGATCGTCCCAAACGTCCGTTGGCCTACCGGTAATATCATAATTTTCGGAAATGAGCACCGAGATTAGAGAGGACTGACGTCACCGTCGGGACAATAAAAAGAGGGATTCGCCTTGGTTCGTCTCGAACGGTGCGTATATCACTGACAATGAACCGACCGCGACGGGAAAAGCGGGATGCGACGTAAGCAGAATCGTGCACACGTATACATATGTATGCGCGTTATGTACAGCGAGTACGTACGTACGTACGTAAATTCCCACCCACACGGTGAAACACGCCGCAGCGTAGGCGGTACGCATTATTTCTCAATTAGAAAACATCAATGGCGAATGCTCCCGACGAGCTTCCTGCGTCTTGTATTCTCGCTAAAATATTTAAGGACACCGATCGATCCGATTATTAGTACCACGCGAATGCGAAAATTCTATTTATGCTCTCTCGTGCCGTAGGATCGTTTCTCGATCAGGAGTCCTTCTCGTTTGTCTCGAAAATATTTTAGAGTATCCATCGATTCCATTGTTAATCCTGTACGAAATTCCTGTTTGATCTAAAAGAACATCTGATATTCACCAGATGTCAACGGCTCCGCGACGATCCAGCAGAACGAATCGAGTACCATGAGATTTCTATAACGAAACTGGCAAACTTTAACGATCCACCTTGACGCTATATCCGTCCCTCGTACGTGACATTGGCAATGAATTGTGTGAATAGCCGGATGCGAACGCGAGGGCTCGGAAAAGTCGATTGAACCTGACCGAAAGGTACAATAACTACTTGCCCGGGGGATCGTCGAATTTCGCAGCGTCGATTCACGGTTTATTATCGTGGCTCGCGAATAAATCCACGTGCCGTGTGCCGAATCGAGAGTTATCCTATTATCGTACCACTAAATCGATCGCGAGAGTGTGTCGGGTAAAAAAAGAACATAGCCGAAAGGGTTGTAAAACCGTGTATAAGGTAGAAATGCGTCACTATGCGAAAAGCTATTTCGGTGAATGGGTATGGAAAAAACTTTTATCGCCGGGACTCGAAATAAACCGGCTCTACAGAGTAAACGAGCGTACGGTAATCCCGATCTTACACAGGTGACGGATCGAATCGTCATTGGTGTCGTCATGGTGAATCGATGACAAAGATACGTGTATGTACGTGCCATGGCTAGCGAGTCGCGCCGCGAACGGCTCGATAAGGGCACGATAAACCCCGAGCTGTCTCCGAAAGAAATTTGCAAGAAAATTGATAGCGTCGGAGGAAATCGTATTTTTGTTCCCCTACTTCGCAAAACTCGGGAATTCGTTGGTGGAAAGGGCGATTCGCCGAATGTTCCGAGCTGACGTCAGTGCGGAGTCGTTGGCGCCACTGTCCTATGACGTCATTAGGGGTGTACTCGGGGTGGCACGCGGGGGTGGCTCACAGGCGTAGAATTCAGGAAACGGAGATAAGAATTTTCCCCGGTCAAACGATTGAATGGTAATCTAGCAGCCATTCGCGAGCAACGACCGACAGTCACAGACTACTTTTAATAATCGTCGTCGAACCGTTCGTTGCAATCGTACACGAGCTCGGACTCGATTAAAATACGAATCGCAATGAACGATCGCTTTTAATTCGGACCGTTTTAATAAGAGTTTAATGGAGAACGAGAAAATTTCCATCGGCTAAATTTGATTTTGACGATATCGTTCGGCGTTCGGTCCAGATGTCGGAGATCAGAGTTTCGAACACGGAAGGGTATAAATTGAATATTACGCCACTGGGTCAGGCTGTCAAACACGTGCCACCTCCAACCCTCCACGCCTCCGCCATTTTGGTGCTGAAGTTGGGTCTCTCATCCTCTCTCGTCCATGTAATCTCACTTCGTACTGTTCCCAACGTTAGTCGACGTTATTTTACCGATTCTTTTTCGCGAACCCAGTGGCGTAAACGGCCGTAAAGGACAACCGTAAAAGCGAAAGCTAAACGGCACGCGAGAAGCTTCCCGGTTGAGCAAACAACAAAAAGTATTCTCCCCCAACCAATCCCCACCCGCGGCTCGGATCTTGATTCCGTTCTTTTTTCGAAAAGGGATATCTTTATGATCGTGTGTACGCGAGCTGGAAACTCGTTTCGAATCCTGCGTAATAAAGTGGGTAGGAAAAATGGAAATGTTTTTCTGGCTTTCGGAGTGGCTCGTCGAGCGAAGTGGGCGGTTTGCGAAATTTACAATTTTCTCCGAGAACGCCCGAAACGAGTGCCATTGAATTCTCACGCTGGCTTAAAGCGAGCAGGTTTTAAAGCCTCGCGGAAAATCAAGTCCGAGGAGTAGCGGACGATCGGTTTCGAACATTGCTTTATGCTCTATTTGCGATAATGAAACAACGCTTGTATCGATAAATCTCTTCGCGATCGGCTCGATATTCGGAAATAGTACAATGGTACACGTGTAACGCCGGCATGCCAGCGTCACGTGATTGTTTAGCCTATTTATAGTACCGCGATGCAGTAAACTGGCGAAATTCAATCGAGACAGCGGATGATGGTTCACTCGCTACGCGCGAATAACTCGATTGAAAAAAGTTCCACGACGTCGTCGAACCGTCCAAGATATTCGAGTCTAGGCAGTGAAATTTCCTGTTGTAAAATAATTTACGAGCATACATGGAGCACGGAGAGTGTTGCGCGAAGCAAACGATACAATTGGGCAAATGAAAGTAGGTGACTGCGAACAATGAGCCACGATGAGCCAAGAATAAGATTCTCTATTCACCGTGACGCATTGCAGTGAATCACAATTGAGACACGTCACTCACCGTTGAATTTACCAACTGCGAGCGTCAAACCCTTCTTCCTTAACACGATTTCTCCGCGGAATTGTACAGACGCACAATTAGATCTGCTTGAAAATATCCTGTACTCCGGATCGATAAAACGTCTTCCGGCACGACGGACTCGACTGATTTTTACCGTGAACGATGAAAATGCCTTTACACGTTTCGAGTCTCAGCGAGCAAAAATTCAATTCGAAGCGCTATAGAAAAAATCGTGAACGCCGCGACTCTTAACTCCGCGAACGAGCAGACGTGCATTTCGATCGATCGCGTGAAAGCGCGAGCTTCCGAAATTGGTAAAACATGGTATATTGGTAAAATTTCGCGATGTTAGTTTGGGAAGTTGAAACAGATTCGCGTATGTGTATTTGTAAACGTGAAACGACGCGTACGTCTCGTCTATCAGTTTTGGATCCGAGGAAGAAGCCGGACACAAAGGAAGGAAAGGGAGGAAAAATAAAATAAAGAGAAGGTTGCTCATATATACGTAGATACGTGTTTGGCGTCGGATAGAAAGAGAGGACGAATCAGGGGTATATGCAATCGATAATATCCACGGACAAAAATACTCTTCAGCGGCTTATAGACTTTCAGGCATGGCGTAGATACGTCCGGACCTTCCGACCTGCCGGAAAATCTTTTCATACGCGTGCTTATTCTCTGATTGAAAATATTTACGTTACACGCCGAGTAAAATCCGAAATGTTTGGTCAACCTTACTTATACTCGTTAACTAACATTTCCTCTCCGCGTCTCGTTTAAAGAGTCTTAAATCCACGCACACGAATCGTCGCTTTTACGTTTCAGCAAAACTAATAATAAAGACGTTGCGACGTCGTTATGCAGTCCATTGTGACAACATTGACACGTCGATTTATTATAAAAATCCTACAGATGAAACTAGAGGAATCGGCAACGGGAATCGAAAACGCGGCATTCGATGAATTTATAGATTCCGGGACTGGCGTCACATCTACGTACGATGTTCTACGGGAACTGCGTCTGCGTTCAAAGAGAGCTTGCACTAATACGATCAGCTCGTAATTGCAAACATTTTACGTCGCAGCGCGCGAGAATGAAAAAGGATTGGATTCGAGGAAAAGCGTTGAGCGAATTAAAATGAACGAAAGCGAAGGGAATTGAGATTTATTAACTTCGGTTCCGGTATGGGAGGAATCCGTACGCCCTCGTGATTTTTCCTAACGGATACAGACCGTTCTTTTTCTCGCCCGGAGAAGAAGAACGTTTAACCTCAATATCAGATGTCCGGTGTGTCGAGTCAGGTTTTGAATCCAAGGTCTCGAGCCGCGCCGCGCCACGCCGCCGGTCCCTTTTTCATTCGACTGCCACGCAACACCGAGCTTTTCCGTTCTAAATAGATCGACGAACGCGTGTTTCGTTCAAACCTTTCCCCTCCCTTGACACAGTTCAAACAGCCGCGCGTCTCTTAAATCCTTTAGTAGAAGAACCGGAGAATTCAGTGATCCGTCAAGGAGATCGCGATCTAGGCAGAAGCTCGTGATAAGATATTGTATCAGTATTGACGCACGTAATAATCTCGGAGAAAATACCTATTTACAGAAAAGACGCGGCCTCACCGTTTCTTCTCGATCAATTTACAATCGCACGTACTAGATACGGATCTGAGGATCGTTATCACTGACGCACGGTGCGTTCAAATAACGATCGTCTGTTTGCCACGCGCAATTAACCCTTCTTATTTATAATCTCGGAGAAAATTTCCCTGACATCATTCGTTTTCGGTCAACAGCAATTTATGACAAATCCGATGATACGAAGCCAAGAAGAAAATAGACGTTGTTATAATAACAAAGTACTAAATAATACGTGACGCACTGCGATTCAGAGTCGACGGTGACGAGGAATTTTCGTACAGCTCCCCGTAGGAATTTCCAACTAGCACAGGGTAGTCGAGATCTCATTGACGCCAGCCTCAGCCTCGAGGGAGATGTTGACCCTGGCTGGTCAGGCATGGCACGCCGAGCATCGACTTTAACGAGCGAAAATAGGGAGCCAATCGACTCTCTCAGCGAGTCGGTCTTTCGTGCGGACGAACGTGAGAAGGAACGTGGAAGACAAGCGTGGAAGGACACGAGTTTCTGTTCTACGAGCGGTGTGGTGGTTAACCACTGCGCTATGGCATGCCGCGACAAAATTAGCGGCCAACCGAAATAATTTACCGCCGGACTCGAGGAGCTGTATGGTCTTTCGTGACCCTGAAAACCGACACAGTTCGCTCGAGGCTCGCAATTGCTTATTAACCAAGAATACTCTACGTTTCCTACTACTTTCCTAGTCGTTCTTATTCATTTCCATACCGTCTATGCGCTGTTCTGGTAAGACACCTGATGCCAGCTGATAGCTTCGTAATTAAATCACACTGATGCGAGTAAACAATAATTTATTGACTCGGTCGGAGAAGGCCTAGACATTTATCATACGATTTCATCGAACGATCGAAAGAACGATTTCAAACGGTTCGTATTGATTCTCGTACGGTTGGAAAGATCTATCAATCGGCCGGTCGATGATCCATCAAACGCGCGCGACGTGACATCGGGAGAGCCTTGGCCGACGACGGGACGCGACGCGCCGGGTCGCCGGCTGTTATCGCCGACGGTTTGCAGTTTAAAAACTGATTACCGCGGTAGCAGCAACATCGTTTGGCAGACGAATAAAAACACGATGTGAGATAAAGCGGACATACCCAGGAGCAGTAACGTTTCGTTCACCTACACGCTGTTTTCTAGGAATCAGAGTTTCTCCACGCAACGGGTCGGTCGGTGATCGATCGTAAAATGCATCTACTACGTAGATTGAAAGATATCGAAATTCAGAGAGAAGTACGTCATTACGCGTGATTCATCTGTTAGTGAAATAAGCAGCATCCGCTTCTGAGAAACGTCTGACCGCGACGATCGTCGCCTTTCTTTAGGATTGTCATTTGAAAACGCGGTTTTCCCTACATTAGACTTTGACCTGTTCGATTGTCATAAACGCGTGAAATCCGCGCGGTCCGTCGATTTGAAATTCCTGTTCCCTCGGTCTCTGCTGCAGCGCCACAGTTAACGAACAGAGTCGCGAGGAAAACAATTACAGACAATTACTAATGCTCGACGATGCTTTATGGTATCGTTTGACCACTATAAAGGCCAGCGACGAAGATAGATCAATTAAACGAGTCCGTGCAAGAATAGAAGAGAATATTTTTACCAAGTCTCTACCGATCTTTGTACGAAGATCGAAATTCCTCGAGATACCCTCCCAAAATATCGATCCACGTCGGTAATATTTCTATGATCGCATCGAAGCCCGGTAACAAACGTGGGCACACGTGTCGTATCGTTTGACGTTCGACCAGCAACGTGCGTCGGAACGGGATCGAAACGGGAGTCGGATCGTCCCCGGAGTGCATGAAAACAGCCGGGGCGAGGGGGGATGGCGGCGATCGACGGTGGGGTGGCATGAAATAAAATTTGTCGGTTGCATCCCCCTTCTCCGGTGGAGCGGTAACCTGCAGTTGAGGTCGTAGCGCGGCAATAGAGAGGAGGTCGAGCTGATCAGTCTGCGCGAGTCTTTCGAGCGGTGAACGTCGTCGTGTAGTTCCCCCATTGGATACTCGGCTATCTCAACGAACCGCACTGGAACGTTTCATCATTTCTTTTCATCCTCTCTCCTGGACGTGGTCGATCGTCGACCGTGCGACGAGCAAGATTCGTCAGCCTCGACTCGCGTTTAACAAAATCTGACGGTCGCTGACACGGCGGAAATTTTTCGAACACAAATGGTTAGAGGTAGGTGAGAGATCCGCGTCGGACGGAATTCCAACGGCTAGCGAAAAATCTATTACGGACCGATCTACTGACGTCTGACGAGTAGCCGTCCGTGTCTACTTGGGAGTCGCGCGGCCGGTCGAAGCCTGGCATCCCGTGTGCCTAGCTAAACTCGTTTCGCGCGTGCATTTAAAACGAGAGGAGGATCGCGGTATGCAATTAAACCGGAGTGCTTTCGACGGGCTGTTGTGAAAATGTTCAGCTTGAAATCGACGCAGGAATCTCGAGTGGAGCGGAAACTTCGCAACTGGCCGCGAGCCGCCGTTTACCCGGTGTAATAATACCGGGAGAGACAGAGAGAGAGAGAGAACGCTCTCCGTCAGCTCGAGTTTTCTTGCCCTCTTTGTTCTCACCGAGAAGTGGTCACGGTTCCATGTGCAAGTTCCATTGTCTAAGGTCGCGAAGCACTCGAGCCCCGATCCTCTTTCCTGCGCGAAGGTCGATCCAGCTTCAACCCAAATAAAGAAAATTCCTCCCGGCATTGTTAGATCAGTCTCACGGTCGCACGTGTAGAGACACGGTTCACGCTTCTCGTTTCAGCTTCGTTATTACAGTAATTAACGCATCCGTAACGCATAATTGGAGGCTCGTTCGCGAGACGTTCAAGGTGATCGCAACTGCGTCAAGACGCTCGGAGTTTCATCCGTTTAATTAATCGTTTTATCGGGCGAAACAGACGCGGTCCATGGGGCCAAGGCTCCGATCGGTCGCGATTCTATTTTAGAAAAATCGTACATGGATCACGTTTTGGCAGTGCCGATAATCGCGCGCGTACGCTGCCCACCCCTGTCTATGTGTCGAGCCAGAAATAATGCATCCATCTTTCTCGAATCGCGCATTCCGATCTCGTTGAACCTTTGTACGATGCTATTAGTAGCAAGGGTAAAAACGTACTCGGCAAGGTATAATTGAAGTTCGCGTGGTTAATGACGTAGGGAATGACGCGTGCACCGTGCACGTGCAAAACGAACCGCAGTCGATCATACGTCCCACACGCGATTCGACCCGTTCCGACGAATATGATTTTTTCCCAATTGACAAACGTCTCGTTTCGCTATGATCAATGACCTAATACGCGATGGCCAGCCGCCAGTAAAAGAACCGATGCAATTTACATAAGAACATTGGTAGAAACCGTATCGATCGATCTATAAATAATATGAACGAACGGGATAGCGCGTGTCAATGTTAATGGAGATCGAATTACGAGACTACGAGTAATCGAGGCTCCACTGAAATCTGTCTACCAACAGAACCTGTCACTGAACTTTCTCTCACGGAAACGTTGTTTCCCGCGATCCGAGCGAGACGAGCGGTGTATCACGTTATATCGTGCATGAACGATCGTGCCTCCCGACGTACGATCGTTGTCTCGCGATGAATGAAGCTCCTTTTACGCTTCGCGTCCTCGCCAGAGACGCGTGTCGACGAGAGAGAAACGTAACAAAGTTCTGTTTGAACAACTCGGCGCGACCACGGGAATAACATTAACGAAGCGTTATTCATATCTGAGCTGAAACACGGATCGACGCAGAAAATCCGTGAAGTCACCGCGACAGGTCATTTACTCGGACTTCTCGTTAGTCAACGAGGCAGAGCGAACGATTCCCAAGAACCGTTCGGGCATTCCCACGTCACGGGGCCGTGTTACTATAAATCAAATCGCGTGCCAGAATCTCTACGAAAGAGTTTCCATCGAATCAACGAATTTACGTGTTGTTCCAGGATCGTTGCCTGACATCGCAGTGACGATGGCATCGGGAAGAGAGATTTACGGTGCATTCAGGTAGGTAAAGAAAATTGAAGCGAGATAGCTCGAAAAATGCGCGTGCGTGTCGCGTGACGAGAACGAAAAGGAAAAACGCGGAACCGACGTCGAGCCACCCCCGATCGCGGTCTGGGAATAGAATCGTGCACGTGTCTGCAGACTCGAGTGCTCGTTATTTCCAGAATTTTCGTGGGAGTAAATTTCCAGCACGACCTTTTCCGCAGTTTTACCGGAAACGTCAGCGTGGGCAGTGGTCGATGTCGAATTATATGATCGTCTCGATGTGCTGTCCGATCGAACCCGTCTTCCGACTCGGTTCCGACTTTGAAGGTTCTCGCGATGAGTTACCAATAGACGAACAGCGTGTCATTGCGATACATTCCGAGATCTTTCCTCGGCTGTTTTCAAATTTCCCACGGGATCGTCCCTTGCCGATGTAATGCCCCGCCGATCACGGTTCACAGATCGTGACACGAATCTCACGCTTCTCGGTCGTGCCTCTTTTTATTTTTACATGGCTTACGATCCGTCTGTCCGCTTGAAATTTCGCCGGAGAGATCCGGTCTGACACAGTGTTTTACGTAAAATCAATCCATTATCCATAGCTGGACTACGTGCTTCAGTACCAATGACGTAACACTGACGCAAGCGGCAATTGTTGCCACTACAATGCTGCAGGGCAGAATGTCAATAGTTCAGAACGGCTATGAAAATCACGTCCCCCTCGCCTCGAATGTCTGATCCCGCACGTTCCTCTTTACGTTCCCAAAAATGTTTCGAATTCGATCTACGATGTCTACCCTCGAAAATGAACGCGACTGCGAACGATCGTCGGATCGAGTCAGACGTTCCTCTTTGCTATTTCCAGTTTGATCGTGGACGACGTGGATTCTCATTCGATATCGTGCGAGAGCCTGAATCTGGACGGTCTGTCGAACGAGAGTAGCTCGTCGCAGACTCCCCTGGACAGTCCGGGTGGTCCCCGGGAAAAGATCAAACAGATGCAGGTGGAGGCCGAGACCAGGAGAGGAGAATTCGCGAGGCTGCTCGAGGAACACGCTCAAGTGGTGAGGAAGTTGAAGCTGATGGAGGCCGAGGAGCAACACTCGGGAACCGGGAACGTGGTGGGAGCTACGCACGCGTGATTCCGATCAGCGCGGTCGAAAAAAAAAAATAGGAGAAGACAGTCTTAGGATTGGGACCACCGCGCCTGACGCGCGCCACGTTCGAGTGCGACGGCAAATTGGGATTTTGCAGGAATTACGTGCGCGAATACTGGTAGTAGGAGCGTGCTAGGAAACTATTTTTTAAACGTATTCTACTGTAGTCGCGAATCGATCAAGTTTAAAACCGCGTCCGTTCGGGTTAGAGAAATTACACCGAACGAGAACCGTAAAAAAAAAATTAGGAGAGAGCTCTCTCAGTCGGCAACTGCTTAACTCCTAGAGGATTCAAATTGCGGCGCGATGGTTAGTCCTTAAACGAGACAAGTCCGCTTCTCGCGAAGCAACGTCTGAGTAATTAACGTGTAAATGTGACGCGAACGACTAAACGGGTCTCGTTGTTCGGAGTTCACCGAGACAGGAACTAATTAGCTCGAGGAGGTAATCTCGATTCGATCACCAAGTCTGAAACACTTGTTCTTTACGACAATAACGATCAACAACACTCGGCGTAAATTCGTTAAACGTTGTAACAATTAACGATGTACATACACGGCAGAACTGGCTGGCCTAAACGTAGTACAAACTTTTAAAGGGACGAGGATAAGGGCGTAGCGCTAACCAGATTAGCGAGAAGCTTTAGTTTTACCACTGTTTTCGACGCGCTACCGTTTCCGACGACGTTTCCGAGCGGAACGTCGGTGACCGCGCGAAAGCGTAGTGCACGTCGGCGAAGTAGAAGCTTCTACGCTGTGCAGCGTTGTATATTTTGAGTGTTCCGTATGTCTAAGCGAATAGTTTTGTATACCGTAAGCGTACACGTAGCGTAGGACTGTAAGCCTGCCGTAATACGCGTCAAACGTTTTCTGTAAATAGATTGCTGTCTATCGTCTAAGGGTGTTTATCCACGAGAAGCCTTAAAGTAAAGTAGTCGAACGGTAACAAGAGTCATCAATCGAACACTCGGTTTCACGTGACTTTTTTTTTTTACTATGAAACAGGAAAGATTCGGTGATTGATCCCGAGTCGACAAACCAAAAGACCTTTCTTGTCTCTATGTGCATATTGCGTCAGGTTTGTATCCGTATGAAATAGGTATTACTAGGCATTTATAAAAGTATGCACACGTGTAAAGAGATATACATACAAAATAGGAACATACGCGTACGTCGACCTTGCTACTGTTAATCCTACATCGTAATAGATCGAACAAACCCATCCTTATTATAATTCCCCGATCGTCATTGCGACTTTCGACAAATTCATTTTCGTACGAAAAATCTATATTTTTTCAGATCGACACGAAAGAAACGCGAGGTGATCTGAATTGATCTTAGAAGGGCGTAGAATAGAAAACTATTTCTACCGTTATAGATATTAGTTTGTAACAATAACGTTTGTAGCATACTGTTGATGAATAAATGTTACGTTTTCAGTATCACTGCTACATTTGTTTGTAACAATGTCACACCTCATGAAGATCAGTCGATGAGCATTGTACTTGGCATTGTAAGTATACCGCATATTGAAAAAAAATATATACTTTATTGAATTGGGTATATACACTCTTAATCACAGAAATGATTTTTGATTCTTTTTATAACACAATACTTTCCTTCGTGGCGTCGATGCCAAATGAGTCTAATTCCTCACGTAATAAATATCTAATATCTCTATGTCAATTACTTACACATGAGTAAAACTAAGACGTGTTATCTCAATGATGTTGAAAAACAAGGATGTGTTCACACAAAATAAGGATAGTAAACTGCCTAGTCTAGACAATCGTTATATGAGTAAAAAAAATATGAATTTACGTAAAGCAAAGCCGAACCTTTTATTTAATCTCCTCAGGGTTCCTCAGGGTTCAGGAGGCCTGAACGCTCCATCGCCAGCAACAACAACCTATGATTCAACTTGGCGTTATGATCTCTCAAATATCTTATCAAGTCTGCTTGTTTCTCAAGCAAGTCCTCCACGTTAGATTGCCTCTCACGATAGCCTACTACATCGTTACTACCCGAGTACGATTCCTGAGTATAAGACGATAGCCACTCTTCGCGAATAACATCAGGCTGTGGACGATATCGATTAAATCTCATAACTCTCTCTGCAAGAGAAAAAACTGTTTGGTACCCTGGAAATCCCTTGAGCCAAAAATTCCATTCTCCCTTCCCCTCGTGTGTATACTCACTGATGTAATTTATATAGACCGGCACAATAATCAAAACCTCCACCGTGGTCAAAAGAAGTATATAATTCAGAGGAGTGAACCACTCGGATGCACGACAGTATTGTTCGTAATTGACTTTGTGCGTGTGATGCAGGATCACAGCTAACAATAAATAGCACGTTATCCATAGAGAAGCTATGAACAGCGGTGCTCTTATTTGTTGATAGGTCGACTGATAGAAGTCGAAATACCCGTATATACGAAGCTTATAATGCCTCGCCTTTAACAAATGATCTACTAGCATGATTATCATCCAATAAGCACAGTGTAGGTACAGATATATAAAATACGTGTCGCATTTATTCTTCTCCTCGGGCCAGACCGATACAAATATAATTCCCGTGATTTCTAAACACACCTAGAAGTAAGTACAAACAAGTTCTTATGCAACACAAATGCAGATAACGTCCATGTAGAGACCGTGTTCGAGACATTGGCACTTACACCCAGCACCAGAGGTACAGATGCGATTGGAACTGTCTCTAATTTTCGAAAATCATCTTCTCCCAGAGAAGACAATACAGGCTGAAGGTATTCCTCGTCATCCATGTTGAGAGACGAGTCGAAGAATACAGCCCCCTGATAAAATCGAAGTTAGAAACTGTCGCTTCGACAACTGTCAATGGAAAAACGTCTATGACGTTCACAACGCGAAACGGAAATGTACTCGGAAGAACGGCTGCATAGCCAGGGAACGAAAGGTTATGTTTACATTACGAGACACGAGACTGACAAGGACAGAACAATACCAAGCCCAGTTTACTGGACGACATTCTTTCGTATAATATACTCACACTACCCGAAGTGTTCAAGTTTCTGATAAGACTGACCATGTCCTATTTCTATTATGAGTAGGACGAAACGACAGATTGAGAATTCAGTTCTCACCGACAGAAATTAACTAACATATTTATTTATCTGTTAACAATGCGTAGTATGCTCTTTTACCGAGCATACCGAGTACTCTTGACTGTAGATGACGCATTAAGTATGTATCGACGCAAACTTTTTAGCTACTGTTCAATTTGCACATCATATAAATGTAAGAAGGCGATGATTGATGGCTACAACGACTATACTTAATGACAATACCTACAATTGCACAACTCGACACTCGCCTGCTACAAAATCAATACGCGAATTTCGATTCACGAGTATACTTACAATGCTTCGTTCAATCTCATACACACAGCTATTTAAATATTCGTCGTACACATCATGATAAAAATTAATTATTTATATACGTATGCAATGATGCAAGTATATGTAAAGCTCGTATAATAATAGATCACATTCATATTCACAATGCTAACGTACAAC
>NW_017179316.1:481242-485992 GCF_001652005.2 Ceratina calcarata
TGATTTTGATAATGAAATGTGATATATATGTATACGTTCGTACGATTCGAATGGGATGCCGACTCGGGCTACGGCTCAAACGCAATATTTTCTGAATTTCCAATTGATCATTGGATTAATACCGATATAGAGACTAAGGAAGTGTCAATCGAGAGTAATTTTAACTAAATTAAGTAATTTTAGGACATACATACCTTAATTCGATGAAGAAGCTGCGTGTGCCCAGACGTGACGCGGTCCGCCGGCCAGCAACAAATTGTAAATGGCGCTCGCGCGTGCGCCTAGACGTTCTCTGTTTCAATTCATTTCAAATGCTTTTGGGGTTGTTCGTGGCGCCATCTAGCGTTCACGACTGCGAACCCGCTTGACCCTGATTGGAGTCAAGCACTTTCGCGGCCACGAACGCTAGATGGCGCCATGAGCATCCCAAAATCATTTGAGATATGTATAGTACATTAAAATTCTTTTTATTTTGACGTGTCAAAATTATAAGAAACTATCATACATTGTAACATATAGTACCATTGTTACTAGCTGTACGAAATGGACCGTCACAATCCTCGATAGTATAGCGGTTCAGTATCCCCGCCTGTCACGCGGGAGACCGGGGTTCGATTCCCCGTCGGGGAGGTACTACTTTTTATTTTATTTTTTTTTATTAATTGATTATCTTTTGTATCACATTCGTACCCCTCATCATTGTATTTATATTGCTATTTAGTATTTATTATGACGTATTTTACACGATAATATCTGTACCATTGTATCCTTAAATTAAAATAAAAACTACTGGATATCTACGTATAATGTATATTTATCAGGAGGCTAAACCTTTTAGACAATTTGCTAATTTTTGTGTTTTATAATCAGTTCTTAATTGTATAAAGTTCACCAGAACATTACGATCCAGCGTTGCCTGTAAAAATAAGACACAACAATTACACCGATCGTGAAACGATTAGAAACTAGCAGTCTAATTTATTAGAACTTACCAATTGATCTCCTGTACAAACTTGCTTCAGATTCTCCGGTTTGACTAATAATAAATTACATAAAGCGTGTAAAGTATCGAACAAATTAGTAACGACTTCGACTTCAAGTTCTTTCACGCACTTGCGATACTCGTTCATATCACATATTGCACACATAGCACCAGCGGAGTTGAATTGAAACTGTTGCAAATGATCGTAAATAACTTTGTGAAATCGTGTTCCGAGTTCAGTCAGAACATTATTCAAATGTTTGCCATCGAGGGTATTTCGAATATGTCGAATCATTCCAGTCACGTATTGAACTACCGTTAAACAGGCTGGAGTACTTAGAGTGTCTACGTCGGTATCGGGTTTGAAGTCAGTTTTTCGTTGCTCGTTTTGTAGATATATCTTCACCCAACCGATAAGAGCATTTATACTTCGATCCAATCCTGTCTCCAGCCTCATGTTAATCTGATCTAATACAACTTTCTTCTTCAACATACACTCCCCGTGCTTCGGCGTAGATCTGGAATATAATTATTCTTTAAAATATGTACGAAACGTAAACGAAAAATTTGTCGAGCAAAACTCACACAACAAGGGGTATGATGCTATCGTTGAACTGTTCCTCTAGCAAACGAATGATCGCGTTGCATTGACGCACGACGTTGAAAAAATGTATTTCAGGTTGAGTTCTGCTCTCAGGAATCGGTACACTTTGTAAACCTAATTCCAGAGCGTAATCCACGTGCTCGTTTATCAAGTATTGTAACAATATTTCAAATATTTGCAACGTGTTTATCGGTACATCTTCGGGTTTCGACAATAACTGACACCTTTGGAATGCCAGTTTACTTCTTTGTAACAAAGCGATCGCCAGCTCCTCCGACAGAAAAGTTTCACCGCCGTAATTCTCGATCTGAGCAATGTTTATGTTGGTCCTTGCACCCAACACTGCTTGCAGGTCTCTTCTTAATTCTTGGAAACCTCCCGTTTGCAGCTGCTTCTTCTGATGATTTTTAGATTCGTAATATTCAATGAGAACGGCTGCTGACTTTTCCTTTAACGCCTTCGTTTCGACACTGAAACGTTACATCAATCAGTACTTAAATTTATTCTCTCGCGGGAAGACGAACTTACACAATATAAGTATCCAGATATTTTTGAAATATGTTTCTAGTCAATTTGGCAAGGTACGTATCATCGGTGCCCATATTAAATATTTTCAGTTCAGTAGACAACTTTACTGTTCTCGTGTATAAATCGTACAAATTTTTAAGGTACTTGTCAGGATCAGTTTTATCTGCTAATTTAGCGACTGCATACTTTTGTAGCCTTAAATGGTAGATGTTCAATACGAATTTTGCCATCACCTGTTCAGGATTCATGAAAACCTGTTGCATCAACTTATGATACTTTGTACACATAGGTATTACATCCTGGAAAACATCCTTTCCACCGAATGATCCCATTTGGCTCTGTTCTATGAATGCATCGATGCATTGAGAGTAGCCTTTAAAATTTGCCAAGATCGATGCCAATTCCCTCATACGGTTAGCATCTTCTCTGTTGTGTGCTCTGACGAATTCTTCTATAAGACTCCTTTCGATCTCATCGTACTTGACGGCAATCTTCTTCTTGGCATGATCAAACTTTTCAGACGGCAGTTCTTGTGAGACAAGGTGGAGCTTTTGTATTACATCTGCTGCTTCATCCAACTATTGCACAACCAAGTATATGTAATAACCATAACTTCGGTGACATTTGTGCTTCACTTACCAATGACTTATCTGTAAAAATTGAATCTGTCAGAGGCCCAGGGCTTAGAAAGTCTGAAAAGTGTCTCATTAATTTCTGAGCTTCAACAGCCCTGGCCCTTGGTGTATTGACGCTTTCCAATTGATCACCCAAGTGTAAAACTTTAGTGGCCACGAAATTTATTCTCTCGTCCAGTTGATGAAACAGTTCGATAGAATGTTTGTTTCTTTCTTGTAACTCGAATACTTCGAGCATGTGCCTCGCTTCTTCGTCCCTCAGTGCCGCCTCGAGTTTATCACACTTTTTCTGTTGCCGTTCTTGCAGAACTTGCAGGTCCTTGATCGCTTGTAAAAACGTTTCATGCACTATCGTGGGATCGAAAAACGTTTTACCACCGTCTTTTGTCGTGTCGTTGACTGTTCTCCAAGCGAGCCTTTCAACGAACTCTTCAGGATCGAACGGATCCTGCGAGAAAAGCGACGACAAAGGTATCTTAATCACTAATTTTCTGTAAATCTATGACCTAGCTTCAAATTGTCACTTTAATCTTTAACATACCTGCTCTAATTCTTTCATATATTGTTGCATCATTTTGATGAGGTTTTGTTGACAATCGTGTATCGAAACTAGGTTATACTTTTTCTGCTACGCAAGTAATGATTTTGCAATAAATAGCGATTGAATAAATTTCTAATTTACACAGATCGATAATAAAACTATCATTGTTCACTTATCATAACAATTACAACTCCTGTAAAAGCTGTCTCGTTCTTTTATCGTTTAGCAGCTCGCATAGCTCCTACCTTGTCTCGCAACAACTATATTGAACTATATACTCGATATTACGAAGTCTCTCAAGCAATGATTTTAGTTTAATTACATAGCGAGTTTCATGATATTCGTACCCATTTTACAGCTGAATAACTTTTTCAACATTGGATTAAACAATAAGTCAACATTCCTCGAAGTGTTGGGAGGCTTATATATATATATATAATATCGAATGTCTACGAGACCTGCGCGCATAATCGTCATTCAAAATTGGAGCGATAGAACATTTTATTGTGATTAAAATCAAAGTAACGTACATACGCGATTAGTTTTACTTTAATATAATAGAATATGAAAATGATCCACTTACAATTAGACGGGATGTTTATTCTTTTGTAATCATACATGTTTACTTGTTACTTATTGTTACATGAATATTCTCGTCATAAAATGTCTCACATATTCCTATCATCAATCTACGTTACAAACTAGTATTGTGATAAAAGAAATTCATCGTGATTTCGAAAAGACTCTTACTCAGTTTTCGTATCTTTTTAATCACAGTACAAAAGCGAGATTAAATGGAATCGCGACACGTACGAGCTTTGTACAAAATATCTTTTCGTTTAATAAAGTTTAGAGTAATATACGTGGTATACAAAGTCTTTTTGGTATTATTATTGCATAGCGTAGTTTTATTTGAATAATCAAATTTTATTCTCCTCACCATAAGAAAACAGAAACAGTTAACGTAACTCGTGTATGTAATATTAAATAATGTTAAGTAAGTTCTGAACAAGTGAGCAACCTGTATATAAAAGAAACGTACAAGAATTCCGGTAAAAGTGTCATCTTACAAGATCGTACAAAATAAACAGTTGTGTTAATAAAAATCTATTTCGTAGGATAAAGGACATTTATCGAACGACAGAACGTGTTACAATGTTCAATTTTTGTACACAGCACAATTCGACAAAACTTGCGTAACTTTCATAAAAATTGCAGCCGATGCATGTGTAACTGTATGCAATTACTCTTGTACATACAGGTGTGCAATCTGCCATTTCCTCCTGAATCAGCGTTGAAATATTTATTAGTTATACAATGTTATTAAATTACACTAATGAGTACTGGAAAAAAAAAGAAAACGAATAGGCAGCGACGGCGACGGCGACGGCGACGGCGACGGCGACGGCGACGGCGACGGCGACGGCGACGGCGACGGCGACGGCGACGGCGACGGCGAC
>NW_017179316.1:486037-553205 GCF_001652005.2 Ceratina calcarata
CGATAAATGTATCATTGCGTAAAGTCAATGATTCTCGATGCTAATTCGACGAACTGTTTCTATAATCGATCTTTTTGCACTAGATATTAGCATGTGAATAATTATGTTTTCCTTTGTTGGAAAAACGACAGAACGAAACTTGTTTCATTCAACTCTGTCACAGAGTTGGTGGTCCATAATCGATAATATTTCACACATCGTTTTTTCTTATTGATATAAACGGAAACTTCCATGATCTTCATGCTCCTTCTGGTAATGTTTTTTTTCTTTTTTTTGAATCGCAGTACAAAACTGCCACCACGTAAGATGTCCTTCTGTAATCGGAAGATTCAATATCAATTCGATCTGGCGCGTATCGACTTATGAAACGAACTCTTTCCCGTTCGTAGTGGAAAGCTTACTTTGGTTACAGAGACGTAGAATTACATTTCTCAGCAGCACCCAGACTTAGAGGATTCGATTGGACGTCCATGTTCTATTTTCACCTTATTTGCTGGATCGCTGTTTCCACTTGACGGAGGACCCACTCTAAGTTTTATTTCTGCAGCCATTGTCATGAAAGCCTGTTCTACGTTCATCGCATTCTTCGCCGAGGTTTCCAAGAATGGTATGCCAAGTTGGTCTGCGTATTCCTGTTCATAAAATATACCAATTTTTCCCGATGAGTACCAGCGTACAATTCAAAGGTTAACATCATTCTCCTGTCTCTCACCTTCGCTGTTGTATAGTCAACGACTTTCTTGGTGTGAAGATCACATTTGTTGCCGACCAGCAGCTTATTTACGTTATCACAAGCGTAACGATCGATCTCTTCCAGCCACTGTTTAACATTATTGAACGTTTCTTGGTCTGTGCAGTCGTAGACAACGATAATACCGTGTGCACCTCTGTAGTAAGAACTTGTAATGGTTCGAAATCTTTCTTGACCTGCTGTATCCCAGATTTGCAATTTTATCGTTTTCCCGTCTAGGTCAATTGTTCTTATCTTAAAATCTACGCCAATAGTACTGATGTAACTTTCTGTGTATGTATCATCGGCGAAACGGAGCAGGAGACAGGATTTTCCAACTCCAGAATCTCCAATTAAAAGCAACTTGAACAAGTAATCACTGTAAAACGAGATTTTTTACTACGATTAAATCAAGTTTTGGATTAAATGCGTTTCGTTGTGAACATGAATTTTAAACGACAGGTAGAAATATCAACATTACATATTTCACAGATATCTGTTTCCTGTAATTATATCATAAAATAGTGTTACTGTACTACAAACTTGTTCCTAATACATTGATATCTGAATGTAAAGTTCACAGAGTGTAACACAAAGAAGTGAACTTTGGCTTGTACATTAGTACGTTTTATATTACCGCGTCTTGCTTCTAATAGTCATCTAAAATACTCTTATGAGTCATCGATACGAAAGCTATACAATTTCGAATGAGCAATCAGTGATAAAGAAAGAAAAGAAATAGTAGACAACACAAAGAACGAATTTTCTAAAATATGGCTTGTGAACATGGACAAACTAGAGTGGGGGAAAGAGTGAATCTGTCAGATAGCAGAGTAGGAAACAGAACTCTTTCAGATTTAACACGATATACATTAATATGCGAACAGCATCGATCTGATTGATCTTCGTTCGCCGTTGTTGAAGTTATAAACGACTGATTACGTGTTACTACGAAACGAACGTTCCTAGAAATACTTATGTCTGCGCGAAAAACAAGTTTACTCACTATTCAGGATTCATCGTGGACATGCTACGCTTAGAACGCGCTCGCTAATATCGTGTACCGTAGCTTCGGGTACCTAAAAACTGGACACGATCCTGTAAAAATCTCTAACGCGACGATACGAATTTCACAGATCACGTTCCTCGACACGAAAGAGCTGTAACAATGGCGGTCACGGTAACTCGGTAACTCCTCCCAAACCAGCGAATGAGATGTCCACCATTGACGTAATGCCAGAATGGCAGCAGGCAGGCAGCAGGTGCTGTTTCACTCCCTCTGACGACGACGACGGCGACGGGGGATGAGCAATGATGAGCAATTCAACACAAACAGCACGTCTGCGCACTTCTTGCCTTTTAGATTTTAGTTTTCCCTAGTTTCCCTATCTACGTTGGGTCGAGATCACGGTCGAAATTCCTCAAATCTCACGACACTGCTTTTCCTCTCTCTCTCTCTCTTCGCAATCTTAAGAATTTATAATGCGACGAACAGATAATTGAAGATTCTATCTAACTTAAGTATAATATATGTAAGCGTTAATCATACTCGCTGAATTCTATGTTGAAAATTGTATCTTCTTCATTTGTATTGTACGTATCTAAAATCACAGCTTCAAGATCGGTTCTCAACGTTCCATTCGTTCTGCTCTGCGATGGCTTGGCGCTTTTGCTACTTGCTAGAGAAATAATCATAGAAACTACTGTCCGGTATATTCTTTTACAAACTATATATATTTTATAACAGTTTATAAGATTTTCTCTGGACCATATTTATCAGTTTAATTAAGTCATTATTATTTTAATCAGCGAAGTCGATTCGGTGTCGATAGTATATTGTTCGTCTTCTTTTTAAACTAAATATATGTTCTGCGCGCGTGAATAATAAGTATACGGTATAACAACAAAACTCGTGACACGATTTCATGTCAAACTGCAACTGTCAATTTTAATGTACCATTTCTCAGTACGTTTTAATTCAGAAGAGAATTCGCATTTTATTCCATTTTTTTCATATCTTGTGGTGAATCGATAAATATACTTGCATTGAGAAACAAAAGTATCTGTCATTAGACGGTACGGGATGCTTTTTGAAATATACGTTGGAAACTGTCAATTTACAAAGACGTTTATCTTTCTTCTGTTCAGTGAAGACATCTTCGGTATTAGCGAAAAAGTAGAAAAGTGTCATTAATGTCGTCCACATGTTCATCCTCGCTTGAATTGCACTTTCGGAGCGTGAATGGCGATAGAATAAAGCTGATAGACAAAAGCGTGAAAGCTAAAAATGTTATGAAATTCGTCTTGTACAAAAATGTATATTTAAACGCGAATGCGACTTTACTGTTGCTAGTTGGAACGTTCTTTCTATGGAATGCATTCAATATCTTCATACCACTTGTCGTGTCGATTTTAATATTAACACTACAGTTCGTTAGCTTCATCACATCTGTAAATAAAGGTGCGTCAAATGATCTCGAGCATCAGGAATCCCTGAGCATTCGAGGTACAAGAGTTACATTTTAGTAGATTGAAGGAATTTCTGTTTTACAGATACATTAACAGTCATTGAATTTGTTGGTATATACACCGAAGGAAAGGGAACATTTTATGGCTTGACATCGTGCGAATTTATTCCTTGGGACACAGTGGAAGATATATTTATCAATGAAGTTATAACAGGAGTAAGCACAATTATATTCCACTTGTTTTCTGACACACGTTTAACATCTGCTTTGACTTTCAGCAAAGAGTATTATATTATCTCACAGTTATAGTGAAGGAATCGTTCGGTGAAAAGGATTCCATAAGATTGGTTCCTTTGTTTAAGGATCTCGTACCAGAGAGAAAATGCCTGGAATATATGTACGAAAGGCTAACTGGATCGATTGGACCCAGAGGGAGGAGAACCCCAACTTAACAGTACCTGGTTCTTACTGGCTGTGTCACAAGAATGACATATACAAATTTATTTTTAGGTACCACCGTTCTAATAGGTAATTAGTTTTTATACTAATGATGTTCCCAATGTAACAGTTTTGTAAATACGTATCGTTTAAAGGAATGTAACGGAGTTTGGTTTTGGTAAAGAATTAATGAAAGTGATTAGGAGGATCATAAAGAATCCACCAGCACAGGGGCAACAGTTTAGTACGAGCCACCTTCTAATTACCTTCAGTATCCTTTGCCTAATGTACAACGCCGCGTTTATGGTACTATTTAAACTTATCTCTTAACTCTGCCTCGTAATCAAATAGATCTAACGTGGTGGAACAAGCAGGATAAACTTTTCGCGCTACTCAAGTTTGACGAGCGCTCATTGAACACGTTTTCTCATGCATTCATATTAACTATAAAACTAAACAGTCCGTCTGATTCAGGACAGAATTTGAAATGCCCTCCAATCGATCACTCTTTCCATTACCGAGATCGGGACGAAGAAAGTGTATGTACGAACAAAGATACGAATAAACTTGATAACAATCTAAATGTATCATTTGAGACACCCGCAACCTCCGAAAATAATGTATCGTTAAACGATGAAATAAACGACAGTGGTTCATTGGTGGGTGAGACGAGTTATTCAGAAGATGGAAATGTCGGATCATCTTCAAAGAGAGATCGTGCAATGGACGACGAGGAGAAATCGAACCAACAGGATGCAAAAGAAGATGCTAATCAACAATTAATCGGTTCAAATGCTAGTAGAACGTTGAATGACGATAATAATGTTGACTCTGCTAATCTACCGTATCAGTATTTAATAGAAAAAGAAATAGAGACTACGGGACAAAATGTGAGAAAACGTAAACTCGGAGCAGAGGATAAGACGGATACTAAAAATCATGCAGAGTCACAGCCAGATAGACAACTGCAAGATTTGCCTCACTCTAAGAAGAGAAAGTATGAACTAGACAATTCTCAACGATCCTCTGACATTACAGATTTAGTGATGGAAGGATTAATGTTTACAATCCGTCAGGGACAGGACACTGTCGCCGTCATAGAACAAAAGACTGAACTGGAAATGGACGAAGTATTAGAGAATTCGGAGAAAATTGAAACGGAGGAGGGTGAAAAACGTTTACGAAACTCTAGTTTACTCGGCATGGAAAATCTGATAACGATGATTGAATCCCCAAATGGAAATAAATTTGAAAGTAAACGTCGAAGCGTAATCGCTCAGTGTTACCCTTGGATGAATCGATCGTTAGATAATAAAGTTAATGAATGCAGCGGCACGGCTGATTTAAAACATGCACAACAGCAAACTGCCGACGACTCTGCCTTAGTTGGTACGAGCAGTGGTTACGCAGAACCTCGGGAATATGTGACACCTATGGGAGAAGAGAAAGGAGAACGTGAAGAAGGGAAGCAACAGGTTGAGCGAGAACAAAGGGAGGCGAGATTAGAAGAAACGGAAACTGCAGCGGAAGAAGACGAAGATATCATACCCGAAGCATTACAAAATGATGACTTACAACCTTATCTCCTACAACCTACACCGCGACACGATCATACGAATCGTAAAAATCTATCAACAGATGAAATGAATGAGTCAATGAATAAACAATTAGAGTCTGTAAATAGACCGAATTCAAGTAATAAGAGAAGATCCAAAATAAATTCTCCAATAATTATTTCAAATCGACTTATTACCGTCAACGAGATACCTTCCCCGTTACGAAAAATATTGAAAGATAGATTAACAATGGAAGACGTTCCATCGGACAATCAAAATGAAATGAACAAAGCAAACACGATCGATATACAGGAAGAACAACCACGTGGGGAAGAGGATAAGATTTGCACTGTACAATTCGAAACTGATGTTTCAAATACTCCGCGCACAGACCGGACGATTGTGAATGATGATAAAGATGCTGAAGAGAATGATGAGAGTAAACTATCTGCGACGTTAGAGCCAGAAGCAACAGTTTCTAACACGACGGAAGAAAACGTAAAGCTAAACGAAGAGGAATCAGAAGAAGCGAACAAAGGTGAATGTTTGTATTCAGGTGAATTGAAAAATATTACAGAAGACTTTCACAAAAGCATGGAATATTCGCAGAAAAGACGCAAGATAATTGAAAAGTCTCTTAGACCAAGAAGAAAATCATTACATTTGCAGAATGCCACCAATGATTGCGAGATGCATGTACAAATGTCAAAATTCTTTGAAGACATTACACGGGGTGCCAAGGTCCTTGTAAAACGTATAGACCTAAATAAATGTTTATGACTTGAATGAAAATCGATAGTAGGTCCTTGTGCAACGTGAACATGGATTTCATTTTTAACAACATTGTATGAATATTTATGAACAATTTAATTTATGATTGGAATAGTTGATATTATTTTACGTGTAATGCAACTGTAAATAAATCAGAAATGAGCATGAAGCTATTTAGTCTTGCAGTAATTTTTTTATAGGGCACTGCTTTTCTCGTTCAGTTTGATCCACGACAGCTTTCAAATTATTCAACGTGCTTATAACGTTCTGTAACCTAGAGTCCAAATGGTCGAAGCATATTTCTTCTTGGTTAACATTTAAATCCAAACGTTCCCCTTTTTCTGAAGTGGATGACTTGTCTATCACAGATGGCTTTCCTGACACCTTCGACATCTGCAAAGAACAAAATTATTTGCTCAGTGAACTGCATTAGTTCAAACGGAAGCATCGTATTCATTGCAGTCCAAATTCATTATGCGGAAAATAAGCTATTTACGTTTATATCATTCTTAATTTGAATACATTTCGTAAGTTCATTGGCACAAAGTGATGGAAATTGTTCCCTGGCATCACATAATTCAAAGACGGCGTCCTCGCATTGTTGTTCAAGATTTTCTGGAACACAGATTTTAAAGAGAAATAGAATTCCTCTTCTCACATCACACACACATACACAAACTTGCATTCATCTTCATATTTTTTACTTACCCATCGTTCAAAATATTCAAATTTTTCGTACATTCACACTAAAATAAAAGATTTGAAATCTTCAGTTCGATAGGTTCGATGTTCAAAATATTTAACTGTCAAACTGTCAACGTTGGGCAGACGAGAACTGTCCATAGCACTTGCTTGTACTGCTGAATGAAAATTAAATTTTCACATTTATGCATGTCAGCTGGGTCGACAGTATGTTCCCGTTTTCATCCCAGGTACAACGGTGGAGACAAAACGGAGGTAGGCAAAGTGATGGTGAAATGAGTCATGCGCGAGCGTATAAGGCTGTGTCGCGCACGAGGACCAAAACGGTAAATAACAACGACGATATAAAAAATAAATCTGTCACGATTAATTCTTGCCTTTACGGACCGAGTCACTCGTTCAACAGTCGATCGAATGACAGTGTCTAAAAGCGTCACGTTGTACAGTGGCTATTTTGAAGTAAAATGTGCGATGAAGAACAGAGTTCCACTCCAGTCGAAACCGATGAAACGGACGCCCGATTATCTTTGCTGGACCTTCCGGTCGAGGTTCGTACACAATAATTTTCACGATTACAATCGTTTTCGATACGCAATAAGGAATGACGCATATCGTTTCGACTAATACGGAATCAAATGTAGGATATAAAATTGCTCAACACTTGTCGCCGTTCGATTAAACTTGTTCGATTTTCTTGAAATTTGTTAGGCAAATCGTCCAGTACATCAGATGGAGTGCAATGGAATAAATTTATTAACATAGGCACGTCCGTTTCGGTAAAGATTTGACAGAAAGTAATCTTTCAATCAAGTTTCACCAAAGTAAAAGTTTAGAGTTGAACAAACTCGGACAGCAACGAGCTGTGACGAATGACTATAAAAAAAATTCATATGCTTATCCTATTATATTTATTTCAGATATTCTTCCATATATGCTCCTTCTTGGACGCAGCCACACTGGTGCACGGATTGAGCTTAGCGTGTAAACAGTTTTATCACATTTTAAACGACAACTTGCAATGGAGAATGAGGACAAGACAGATTTGGCCAGATACTTGTTATCCGGTTCTGCCTCCTGGTTAGCTCTAAATTGATAGCACCTTGTGTCTTGCACGACCGATCATTCTGTAAATAAATAGAACTCTGTCTACTTACTGTACTCAGTATCTAGTGCCACTCCTCTCGATAGGCACAAACAAATTACGAACGAATTTTTATATTATACACGCAGGTTTCCCAAATTTAATCTTCTGGCATTACTTTCTCAGGACGTGTTCCTACGTACGTGTATTCATAAGACGCTTACTTTTAGCTGACGATGATGAGCTGTTCTGGAAATTATCGTGCGTTGCACTAGAGAAACAGATATCGTTATGGGGGAAAGAAGATTCTATGGAAAAATTGTCTTTACATGATAAAGTCCAATACAGTACTATCGATGGTTTACTATTAATGCAGGCTAGTATCTTGTTTTTTGCGATACATTGTTAAATTGGAACAGAATCGATAACACTCGTGCGTTAATGCAGGACGGGAACATTTGCATATCAGGAGCCAGAGATCGATCTCTAGTATGTTGGAAGCTTTCTACAAAGAGAAACGAAAAGGGCAGCTACAAATGTATAGAGTTTGCTCACGACGGGTGGATTTGGGACCTAGCAGCGATAGATAACACGGTCTATAGTTGCAGCTGGGACCAGACCGTGAAATCATGGACGCTGACAAACACCGGTCTCGTTCACTCCAAAACTTATGAGATGTACATGAAACCACAGCTGGTCATTTTCACTGCTCTCGTTATGGGAAGGTCGAGCGAGAAAGGCACAAACCCTTTGGTTCTTAAGAGATAGTCGACCAATAAAGTACATTTCACGAGCACAGTACTAAACTGCGAATACGTATTTTTTTTTTTTAACGTTTACTAGAAAGACAGAGGGTGATCGACCGAGAGAACTCTGCTTTCACTCGCTCTGCCACAAGTGACCGCGCGAAATATCGCATCGTTTTTAGCAAATGTCTAATGTCGAACGTGTCCTTCAGGAGTGTCACAGGCGCTTTGCTGTGCGTCGCGTCCTGTCCAGAGCTGGCTCTCTTCGCCACAGGATCGTTCTGTAGAACCATCTTTGTATTTGATCAAAGAGTAAACTATAAACCTGTTATACACTATCGACCGCATAGGCGAGCGGTAATTCGACTGGTCATGAACTCTCACTTCATTTTATCCGGTAGCGAGGATAGAACGGTGTCCGTGTGGGACCAGAGAGCGGGAAAGATCATGGAAAATGTCACGGTAAAGACACGACGATAAATGTACGAGAACGACGATCATCAATGATTCAAGGCGTTTCGTTTCAGATTTCGCAAGAATCGTTTCCTATGAGCATGTGCATGCAGCGGGACATAGTTTACGTAGGAGATGGCAATGCCAAGTTGCATGTACTCGATCCGAAAGCGAACTTTAAGCCAGTCAAGTGCTACAGCACTGAACATAAGAAAGGTATCAACGGCGTTCACGCTGCACCTGGATGTTTGATTACAAGTTCTATGGACGCTACGGTGCGAATTTCCAGTCCTACGGACCCTCCGCAACATCTGACTACTTTAAATTCGAGTTACGGTGAAATAGCTAGCGTGAGTAGCCCATCGTGTTACCCGACGTGTTCGTATCGACCTGTAATTTTGCTTCGATTTATTTTAGACGGATTATTTAAACAATGTTCTCGCTATATCTGGTACAGAGGGAATTGAAATATGGAGACCGAGGTCGTTGATGCAGTGTGCATAAACTTGTCAATAAGTCAATGATCACTGTAAGCAGTTGGCTTTTCTACGCTGTATCTCCTTTGAATTTTAATAACGTTTTAATAAAAGTTACAAAAATATATGTATACACGAAACAAATTTAATAAACGCTTTGCCAAATACATCGAGTCTCCCCGAGTGAAATCACAATAGTCCGGGCAATCGGTAAACTTGGTATTAAAGAATAACGCTGAAGAGCATCGTTCGTTGGCGAGGTGACGAATTTGAAAAAAGCTGCCAAGATCCGGACGATAGACCGATCGATGTCACTGGCATCGCCGGAAGTGTTCGCCTGCTAACCACCGAGAACGTTCAATTGTCCATCCGTATGAATTACGCGAAAATGGAATATCGTTATGAAACGATGTTTAATATCGGTCTAATTGGTCTGTACGATTAATCGCGGGTTCGGAAATAGGGTTTGGCGATAATTTAACGAACAATCGTGTCGTGGCGCGCCGGTATTCTAAATGCTTTCGTGGCCGGGTAGTGGGGGTAACCGTGGGGAGCTTCCGTTTATCTGCGAGGTCAGAGAAGGCTGGCTGCGTTCAGTGGTGCTGTTGAAAAACACGATGAAAATGGCGTGGCAACCGCAAGAGGAAGGACTTAGACAAATCTTGACGCTCCTTAAGGAGTCCCAGAGCCCGGATACGGTCACCCAACGCGCCGTGCAAGAAGTATCCTTTTCTCATTCGATCGCGAATTGTTTTGTGCTACGGAAAAGTTCGTTCGACCGATTTTTATTCCCCGGTAAGTACACCCGCGACGCGGCAATGAAGAAAAGCGGGTAGGTCCGATCAATGGGGCGTATGTTCTCGCCGTGCTAGAATCACCGTGCTCCTCTTCGATTAGGTTCGGGAACGTGCCAAGACATTTGGCCGACGATACCGGACAGTTTCGAGGGTTTTTCGACACTCGCCCGGATCTGGGACGGGAAAATGTTCGGCGCGCTTTTGCGCAGCCTGTCACGGGCCCTCTTCTTTCTCGTCTACCACGGTTCGATTGATAAACTGTTCTGAAATATTCGTATTCCAACGATTACGATTTTCCGCGGATACGCGAACCGTCTCGTGATGGTTACGCGTTCATTTTGACGGGCCCGTCGTTACGGTTACGTTCAGAACACGAAAGAGTGGCTCGCCAGACGTTGATAGCTTTTTCTCGAATAACACGTGAGTGATACTCAAGCGCCAAGAAATATGTTAATGATACATCATATCGCGGGGCGCGTCAGAAATGCCGTTAGTGTCGGCGTCGAGTTTGTTTTTCTGACATCGTAATCGATAAATCTCGCACGTAGTTTCGGCCATAATATTAATTAAACTGCTTGCAAGTGACACGTAGAAACAAATGTTCGCGGAACACGTTTGTCACAAACGATATCCTAGTTGCCGAATAATGGGACTATCGTACGGAATCTCGAATTTTTTTTCGCACACTTCTCGTATCGTTTTCATACATACGCACATATTTACATGTCGCAAGTTTTGTAATTTCAAAAACGAATTAACGTATCTGTAATTCAAAAATGTTCGCTCTGTTCGTTATGCAATGATGCGAGGATAAACATTGTAGTTATGCAAACATACAATAGTTCTTCATTTCTAAATGTGTGTCTTATATCGAGTCGTGTACATTGTCCAAACTTTTCCTTAACAATTCTCTTCAGAAATTAGAAGAATTGAATACATTTCCAGACTTTAACAATTACCTTATTTTCGTTTTAACTAAACTAACATCAGAGGGTAGGTATTTCGAGTACAGTTTCTTCTGTTCGTTACCCCTGTGTGTGAATTTAATTGTATCTCTTTTTTCAAGATGAACCTACGAGGTCTCTAAGCGGACTGATATTGAAAAATAACGTTAAAGCTCATTTTTATAAGTTTTTACCGGAAGTCACAAATTTTATAAAGCAAGAATGCTTGTCAGCAGTTGGAGATCCGTCGCCTCTGATTCGCGCAACTGTCGGCATTTTGATAACTACCATTGCATCCAAAGGTATAGTCATCGTCTGCTACTACTGGTAACGATTAAACGAACAACACGGTGCTACGAGACTTGTCTTTTGAAACAGGTGAATTGACCAGATGGCCGGAGCTGCTGCCTGCCCTTTGTCAAATGTTGGACTCCCAGGATTACAACGTTTGCGAAGGTGCATTCGGTGCTCTTCAAAAGATATGCGAAGACTCTGCAGAGATATTAGACTCCGACGCGCTCAATCGACCTCTGAACGTTTTAATCCCCAAGTTCCTGCAATTTTTCAGACATTCGAGCCCCAAAATTAGATCACATGCTATCGCCTGTGTTAATCAGTTTATTGTTAATCGTACACAGGCCCTAATGATTCATATAGACAGCTTCTTGGAGAACCTCTTCCACTTAGCCAACGACGAAGATCCCGAAGTTAGAAAAAATGTTTGCAGGTACGAAGAGATTTCCGTTTCCTCCGTCAAAAGTGTATCGAACGATTTATACTGTGTAACATTTGTTTTATGATTTCTCTCCATAGAGCTTTGGTTATGTTGCTTGAAGTTCGAATGGATAGATTAATACCACACATGCATAATATAATAGAGTACATGTTAATGAGGACTCAAGATCCTGACGAGGGAGTTGCTTTAGAAGCTTGTGAATTTTGGCTTTCGCTAGCTGAGCAACCAATTTGTAAAGAAGCACTTGCACCACATCTACCCCGTTTAGTCCCCATATTGGTAGGTAGCGTACGGAATAAATTAAGTTTCCCAAATAAAATTACGATGAACGACTGAATTTCTTAATGAATTTTCACAGGTAAGAGGTATGAAATACTCGGAAATTGATATAATACTCCTGAAGGGAGACGTGGAGGAGGATGAGATGATTCCGGACAGGGAAGAAGACATCAGACCAAGATTCCCCAAATCGAAAACGCATCACTCCCATCACGGTAGTATCAATAAACATTCGAACGAGAACGGAGGCTGCGACGAGGAGGACATCGACGCCGAGGACGGTTGCGACGACGACACGTCGCTCAGCGATTGGAATTTAAGGAAATGCTCTGCAGCGGCTCTAGACATGTTAGCGAATGTATTCAGAGAGGAATTGTTACCAGTTTTAGTACCAATTTTAAAAGAGACTCTTTTCCATCAAGATTGGGAAATCAAAGAGTCCGGTATATTGGCACTGGGAGCCATAGCGGAAGGTACCTTAGTACCAACAATTTCATACGATGTAAAGATATGTCTTTGAAGGTTGACTTGACACGTGAAACGTTGTTGCAGGTTGTATGAGTGGAATGATTCCACACTTGTCAGAATTAATTCCATATTTAATTAATTGCTTGAGCGACAAGAAAGCACTAGTGCGCGCCATCACGTGCTGGACCCTGAGTCGTTACGCACACTGGGTCTGTGCGCAACCACACGATACGCATCTGAAACCTTTGATGACCGAGTTGTTGAAACGAGTGCTCGATGGCAATAAACGAGTCCAGGAAGCAGCATGCTCAGCCTTTGCGACGCTGGAGGAAGAGGCGTGCACGGAATTAGTCCCTTATCTTGGATTTATTCTTGAAACGCTCGTCTTCGCTTTTGGTAAGGCACACCTCTCGACTATTTATTCCGTTACTGATCGTCACCATTTATCCAGGTAAATATCAACATAAAAACCTTTTAATATTATACGACGCGATTGGTACCCTCGCTGATTCGGTGGGACACCATCTCAACAAACCGGATTACATCAACCTTCTGATGCCACCGCTGATCAATAAGTGGAACGTACTGAAAGACGAGGACAAAGACTTGTTCCCGTTGTTAGAGTGTCTCTCCTCTGTAGCGACTGCGTTGCGATCCGGTTTCCTTCCTTATTGCGAACCAGTATACAGGTGAACCTTCAACGGTGAACGTTGGTCGGTCTTTGTTGGCCGTGACCGATGTCTAAATTTTACATGTATTTTTTATGACAGGCGGTGCGTATCCCTAGTAGAGCAGACCTTGAATCAACACATAGCGAACACCCAGAGCCCGGAACAATTCGAGGCGCCTGATAAAGATTTCATGATCGTTGCGTTGGATCTTCTCAGCGGTTTGGCGGAAGGTCTGGACGGGCACATGGAAAGTCTAGTAATGAACAGCAACGTTATGCAACTGTTGTATCAGTGCATGCAGGACGGTATGCCCGAAGTCAGACAAAGCAGTTTCGCTCTGCTAGGAGATCTAACAAAGGCTTGCTTCCAACACGTCCTCCCATGCATACGTGAGTATTTATTAGTTCGTCCATGATCTGTAACACGTTTATTTATCGACCCAATTTGTAGCGGAATTCATGCCGATACTTGGACAGAATTTAAATCCTGAATTCATATCTGTGTGTAACAACGCAACGTGGGCTATCGGCGAGATCGCTATAAAACTTGGTAAGACATGTTTAAACAATCTGATTCACGTTGCAATTGGAATTATTGGTAAATAATAATTGGCGCCCCTTTCGTGTTCGTAGGGTCCGACACGAGCGCGTATATCCCATTAATATTGAATCAACTCATCGACATAATCAACAGACCGAACACGCCAAAAACACTCTTAGAAAATACAGGTGAGTATCTGTGTGATATTCTCAACTACATTAGTTTCTTCTACACAGTATAGTACCATGGAGCATACTTTTAAATGGTAGGGGATAATGCGTAGTAAACTTGCAGTTTTTTCAGTATTGAGATAACAACCGATTACCGTTATCACTGTCATTGTTACCATCACCCATATCTAAGTAGAAGTAAAAGTACCTTTTGCTTAGAAGTATGCTCTGCACACAGAGGGGAAACTTTTCATTTGAGGCGTCGTAGCGTTCGCGTGGTGTCTCGAAATATTTGCAAGTACTACCGTACAGAAGCCTGCTCACGCGAGACGATTATACTCGTTCCGTTTTCAATGACAAGTCTCCCAAATATACAAAGCAAGTCCTCACGTTAGATTCAGCATATTCGGTGGCATAATTTGAATTTAGGTGCATTTTCTGTAAATGACTTTGATCGAAGGTAAATAACCACACAGACTGACGACCTCGAGTGGTTCCTCAAGTGACCACGCTTGCACGTTTCTTTATCAGCGGGTTTATTAAATTCTTAGTGTCTGTATATTGGACCTGATTTAGTGGTGTGCGATTGCCTGCAGGCTTTACACGGCTGTACGGCCATAAGAAACATACCGCAATTCGATATTACTATGCTTGCATCTGTCTAATTGCCCCAGATATTGTTTCAACGACGGTGTATACCTTTTTAAATTGGCCTCTGTACAGTCGACGAGAAAAATTCTTTAGTTCTGTGTTTCTTTGTTGATTCTGATTTATATATAATATCCGATATATTTATTGGTAGAGATTATTACTCATGTTCATATGTATCGGTTCTTTATCGAGTTCATGGGCTCGCACGCTGCTATCTAATTTTTATTATTGTTTCAGCAGCTACAATAGCACGGTATTGCCTATGTTCATTGTCGGTATTTCATATGTTTCTCACCTCTGTTCCCACTGTCTCTATCGATTGTTAATACTTGTAATTGATTATTATTAATTATTATCAATTGGTGGTTATTATGAATTGGTCCAAGTTCACTAAAGATAATAGACAGTACCTACGACATACAATTCGCCTGAGTTGATCGTTGGTTCGCTATCAGTTTGTCTTATTGTTTGTGTTTCCGGTCACTTCACTACACTTCACTTGTCTACTTACCGAAAATGAAAATGAAACCGTAGCCATAACGATCGGTCGCCTAGGTTACGTGTGTCCCCACGACGTCGCCCCCATGTTACAGCAGTTTGTCCGACAGTGGTGTGTAAATTTCTTTATTATTATATTCTATTAATTATATTATATACCTTCTATTTTTATTAGCACTTTATTATATTATTCCCGTACTCTTCAGTAACGTTGCATTCAGGGGCTGCTAAGAACTCTTGCGCAAGAACATCCTCAGTAGCTGGTTCTATGACAGAGTCCATAATAATTTTATTTCTATGTATTATCGGCGAACAAGTATTATCCAGAAGATGCGCTCTCTCTCTCTCTCTCTCTCTCGTTAAACGCGGGCATAGTTTATCCTACTTACTTACTTACTACTGCTATACTTGCCCAATGGTTTTTGCAGTGTCGATGTACTCTTTAAATTTACTTTGTGCATTTAATTTCTCGCCGTCATGCAAGTACGTTATGGGCTCTTAACTATACCGTTTAATACTATATAGGGTAGGTTTACATTTGTCACGTTCCTTTTTTTCAATTAGGTCTCTGTGACAATTAGCCACTATCTATGATTGCCTTGCATTCGAATTTAGAGACATGTGTCCAGTGCCGCATTTACACTGACTCTCGGAGGCCCTATGCGTAACGTCGTTACGAGACCTCGAGATCAACTTGTCCTCGTAGCTTGCGCTTAGTGCGTCTTACGGTAAATGCGGCCCTGCATGTATATTTTTTTGTATAATTTTCACTGTGTACAGGTAGTTTCAATCAGGATTGTCCTACTTGCATGTAAATTAACTTGGCATCGATATCTGTTAAATACATCATCTCAGTTATGTCGCTGTTGCCGCGATTACCGTCGGTGTCTCCTACGTTCGCCGAAATCGAGAATCGCAGAAAGTAAAACGAGACGGTGTCAAATGTAAACCAAGCCTTGATTAATAATAACCTTAGCGATACTACAGTCACATCGAAATGCTAGAAAATGATACAAGAGTGTTCACAGGAACTCTCCGTCCTACGATCAGACTAGACTGATTCCTTTTTTTTTTCTCTGTAGATCGATAGTTCGAACTTTATCATTTTTTAGCACTACGAAACGTAACGAAGGTAAAGTTTGGTAAAGCGTAGGATGTTCAAGTATAGGACCGGCCACGAGAGAAAGCCACGTTAATTGTTAGCTATGAAGATCGTGTACAACTCGTGGGAATGAATATCGTATCGAGTGATTAGTTAAATATCATTTTTTCCCATGATCATGTTCTTATGAATGTGAATAGTATTAATTGAAAAGAAGGTAACTTCATCGTAATTGCCATCGGTTGAAATCTGAATTGATCATTTCAACAAAACCCGTTGCATTTGATTGCCGTACAGATGAAGGTACCTTCTTCGCAAATCGTTAGCGCGATCCTCTTTTTAACGCGCGCGTCGTTCGTCAGGTGTACTTCTTTACGGAGCATAAGGGACAACGAGGAAAAGGATTCAGCGTTCAGAGGTATGTGTCAGATGATCACCGTGAACCCGGCAGGAGTCGTAGCCGATTTCATCTTCTTCTGCGACGCTGTTGCCTCGTGGGTCACACCTAGAGAAGACCTCAAAGACATGTTCCAAAAGGTACGATGCAAAAGTTTATTACTTCCTCGTTTGCCTCATCCTCGGGCCGTACCACTGAATCGATCTCTCTCATCTCAGATACTCCACGGATTCAAAAATCAAGTTGGTGCGGAAAATTGGAAACGATTCTCAGATCAATTCCCACCGCAGCTCACTGAACGGCTCCATAATATGTATGGCGTCTGAGCAGCCCCGCCTAAATGCGGTGAGTCGATTTCTCTCTTCTCTACTCCCATGCTGCAAAGAGTAGCAGTTTCTTTTCAACAACTGTCGATTCGTACACAATGTACCGAAATTTTAAAGAGTTTCGCGTATACACGAAGAGATTCAGAGTAACAAAGACCATTTAAAATGCATGATCGCTTTTTCGGTGTAGAGAATGTGAGATTGAAAATGAAATAATATGCTTGTGTCTATTACAGAAGGCCGCTTTATGGGGCAGGCCGAAACGGGGTTGGGCGGGAAACAGAACAATGGGTGGACAGGGTGGGTGGGTGAAACCACGGCCTCTTCTCATCGACATCGTTGTCGTTACCGTATTATGATGGTCACCGTCAGGCTCTCGGGGAAATTAATAACGCGCGATCAGAGCTGCAGCCAGCGAGAATAAAAACGGGGAAAAAACAAAAGAGCAAAACCGATAATACGAAATGAGAATGAAACGAAGAAAATGAGAACGACAAAATAACAACGACAAAATGTCATGGGCCGAAATGCAACGCGTGGGTGGGCGGGTAGGGGGGCGGGATGGGTGGGAGGGAGGTATCGCGATGGGGTCACCGACCGCTTTACAAGCAAAAAGGTATCGTAAACTTGGACGCTAAACCGTATTGCAGAACGATATAAAGTGAAAAAGAAACAAAAATGGTACCTTAACGTAGTGAACAAAAAACCTACACGCTGTACACTCCGTTTCCATTAGCGCTGTGTGTAACACTGTCCAAGTGTTTGATTCTCGCATACTGAAACGAGACAAGAAAGTGCTGGCGGCCAACTAGCCCAACTAGTTAAACGAATTTCTCGATCGACGTGATTGGAGAAAACCAAGTATACACGTGTACTTGCGGAACGTAAATGAAACGAGACACGAATTAAAAGGGAGAATTGATGATACGAAAGAGCGTAGATCTCACGTTATAGAGCTTGCTGAACTACTGTGATCGAAGACTTATATATTAGAGTATTGCTTTCCCTTTTTTCCTTTCTCTCTTTTTTTTCAGAAATGTAAGAGGGGCGCAGCGCTCTACTCTTCGACGAATCGGGTAGAGCTTTTAGACAATGGTAGTATTGCTTATTTGATATGAAGCTAACAGATAGACGAGTGTGTTGTTAGAAATTTCATAGTGTACAGACGGTTTTTGAAAGTATGTATTTTTATACGTTGAAACTCAATATAAACGCAGAGAAAGTGCCATTCCGTTCGTTTTCCGAACCAAAATTTTTCTGCTCACTTTATTCTCTCCTTGCTAATTGTGATATTAGGTTTACACGACACTGTCGTCATGTATGAGTGAAACACATTTCAAACAGATTAATATATACATACGTATAATGAAACGGAAAATATGTATTTATATATTGCTGTTGATTATATATGTATATCGAGCATGACGTTTTAATCCACAGACCATTTTGTGATTATTTTTTGTTAAACATATTAAATTAGGATCTTATTAGACGTTAGTGTAAATAGATAAAATACATTTTAGAGTGGACATTTTTGTTGTCACCATAGGTATTTCAAATTTCTTGCTTACGCATCACCTCTTGGAACGATGTTATTTAAAAACTAAATAAGGAGGCATATAAACGTGTCTCATGTGCGATCCACAGAGTTTTTGAATCTATGACGTGAAATCTATCGCGATGTCTTAGGGAAATTCTTCTTTTTTTTAATTACATGCACCAATACGCCGCTGATCTCTAGTTTCGTTCTCTCGAAGTCTCTTCTCGTGTTTTACTTTTAAAAGCCCAACCGGGCAACGTGCGTCATTCCGGTTCATTTGTCTCTGGGCCTGTTCAAACAGCGAGCACTTTTTCATTCTAATGAAAAATGCATAAAGATTGCATCTGTAGGTAAACTGCGAATTAGAGATGGAACAATTGGTACGACGCGATTTTTGAATTGTATGAAAACGCGTTTAGGACGATGAGGAACGAAAACAAAGACGACAGCAAATAAACAACAACATATTATCGAGAATCGTGAAATCTGTGACAAATGAAAATCAATCGTCAGTATCGTTTTCCAGACCTTCTACGATTACAAGTGTAAACTGTAATTCTTATTTTCTCTCTTTATTCGTTAATGATAACGTGCAGAAAATAACGAGTAAAGGAACGAAAAGCTCAAGCGGAGATGATAAAGAAATTAATATAAGCTGACCGTCGTTGAGTCACTGTTGTCAATCAAACTTTCAAGTTTATTAATAAAAAGAAAGCAAAAAAAAAGAGAAAAATATGAAAGAACTGGCAGGATGAACTAGCGCAGGCGAGATTATTTAGAGTGGAGAGATTAGTAAAGTACCGATTCTGTTTGCGCGACTCGTAAAACGAGCGAGGCCGTCGTTCTCAGTCGAATTTTCAAGCACTCTTCAAGTGAACTCACTAGATCAAAAATTGTATAATCCGTTGTATGTACGTACGGTCACAGCAACGCGCGTGACGAGTACAATACGACGATGAGAATATATTTTTAACGTCACCGTAGATTAAACGCCAGCGAAAGAAGAGATTATTTTATCGTCCTACTTCTATTTCGATCGAACGAAAAAAGGCATAGGAGAATGATCGCAAGAAACATCGTGCCGTAATCACGAGGAACGAACCGTGCGGTTTCCGTCCTCGTTGTTTCGAACGGGAAGCGAAAATTGCAAGAGAAACCGATGAGAATAAGGACCAGGGAGAACCGTATGTTGCGCAGAGAACAGAATAATTTATCGTATACACATGTTTGCATTCGTGGCCGCTCCTTCGACTCGATCCGTCAATCGGCGACCTTCGGATTGTCATTACTCTTCATCCCAATTTTTGGTCCCTTCCTTGCTCTGCCTGCGCCATGTTTGTGATATTACTATTTTTTATAATTACTTAAGGACTTGGAAGAAGTGAACAGGAAGGGAGAAACACGAGTAAAGATCTCGAGCCAACCGCGATCTCTCGACTGAAGTCTATTAAATTCTCCCCACGAGTAAATTTCACAGCAACACTTGAGCAAGGAAAACATTTCATTCATTACGCTCTACTATTATTTGCTTTTTATTGTATTGTAAATAATACGAACGTCGCGTCAGCGCTGACATCATTTTCTAACTTGGCCAGTTGTCCCTGTCGCAGAATTGACTAGTGTTCAAACAGCACATTCGACTTGATAGCTACTATGCACAGAGTACGCGCAGATTACACATGACACGTACACGTACGAAACACAAGTCTGTACACGACGTGCGTGTATTTTTTAAATAGTTCCTAAGCTAGAGCCAGAATGGTTTTCAGAACGTTTCCACTCACGTACACACGAGACATATATTTATAATAGACCTATCTGTTTTTCTCTCTCTCTCTCTCTCTCTCAGGTTGTCCCAATTCAATTTTACACTGCAACCGAATGGAATTTCGATGATAGAATGTTTGATACGCCGTACCTTCTTGTGTAAATACAATATACGAAACAATTTCTTCTGCTTGAAGCAAAAGAAAGACTTCCGCCGAGATTTCGCGTGGCTCGCCAACATTTATTATTACTTACTCGAGTCTCTTAGTCAAGACGAGGAGGAGGTACATTTATATTAAAGTATGACAAGTGAATGAAAAAACGAAATGAGCAAATTAAAGATTTGTCTATTTATACATAATTATATTATAAAGAGGAAATAATACTGTACGATGATGGTGGGAGTCGATTGATATTTGATAAATTTCCAAGTTTTTTCTAATTCCAAAAGGAGGAGAGTGAGGGAGGGAGAGAAAGGGAGAATGCTTGGGAGAATGTATAAATTAAGGAATGACTGCGGGGCGGACAACTGAATATAGAAAGGGAGGAGTAAAAATGAACAAGTAATTAAACGAGACGAACACAAGTAAATATATTGTTGTATCTTTATTGTTGTTGTTGCATGAGACTAGCGTAATAGACTGAGCCATACACGTGGTTAAATAACTATTAACATAATATTTCTTAATTAATATCATATTATTGTAATTATTATACGGTGTGTATTATATTCAATAACGTAACGTTTCGTGCGGGCAGTGTACGGAGGGAGTTCCTATCCTTTGGGACATTTAAAAAACGATCGGTCCATCATAAATTGTTATCATCGCCAAGAGCCTCTCTTCATCCAACGATTATTTTCAACCGTGTCATATACTCGGCACAAAATCGTTCGTTTCGTCTTTCAAATCATGTTCCAGCGTGAATTCCTGCATGGTCACCTACGATTATTGTCATTGGTATAAGGCGTGAGGTCCGAAATTATAAAGATTCGTATGTGTGTGTGTGTCTGTCGTTTGTGCGTATAACATTTCCCCGCTCGGATCGAGGAACGATGTGCGAATCTCGATCGAATCGCGTGGCAAAATTGGAAAGGGGAAATGACACAGAATTCTTTCTTTTGCCCAAAGGATCGGAACTTTGTGGGGCTGTTCCTAGTACCTGATTATCCTATCCTTGCGGCACGAAAGCTTTTTAATCCCATCCCCCTCTGAAAATGACAACAGCAACAACGAGGAGGAACGGCTCGGGATGTCATCGAGCTCGTTTCCTCACTGTTCTCTCGCGTCTCTCGCAAGCGCCAGCGAATTCCTCTGTCCAGTGTTCACGCTTCGGTATAGAGAAAGAAAAACAAGAAAAAAAAATGGTAAAACGGTGTTCTTTTTATTGTTGCATACCTTGACTGCCTAGTACTTAAGCATATACATAATACATATAGTATATAAATATATATATACATAAATAACTATATATATATACACACACACACAGACACAGACAAATCCGATAGGAAATTCGAGATTAGAACTCGGCGTTGCATGCGAGTTTATTTCGCATGAAATTCTTGTAATTAAGTACAATTTATCGAACATAGCGAGACTGCCCTACGTCCTTTTTCTTTCTTTCTCACAGGCTCGCAGATCGAATCTTCGATTTAACATCGATTGGCAGTTGATCTCGATTAAACAATACTCGTCGACTGAGATTTAGTGGAATTTAATCATTAATCGGTCGAATCTGCGACCCTGGTTTCTTACACGCATTTGTCAAGGTGCAACGAAGAGTGCTGACAAGTCTTTTACCGCTACGTCGAAAGCGAAGCATCCAACGATTCGTTTCCTCGAGTCGCGAATTTCGAGTCGCACGCAAACACAGCGTTTAAACAAAATTAATAATCGCCGCGCTAGAAAAACGATCAAAGAAAAAGGAATGAACGGATAGAATTTCGATGGAAGCGAGACGACAGACTATCGTCTCGTTCGTTATTGTACACGGCTTCCGACGATCGTCTCATTGTGATCGGTAAAGCCTCGTTTTACGCTCTGCGCCGTTTCACGCTTTACTACGTGAAACGTTCTTAATTATTAAATGAACGTCGTTACGGTCTGCGATCGACCGTCATTCGGCAGGAATTGCGATCCTTGAGGTTCACGATCAAAAGTCAGCTTTCTATTGTATGATCAAGGAGAAATTGAGAAAAAAAAAAAGAAAAACACGGATCATAGAGAAAGATGAAGCGTCACGTCAGCATGCGAAAGCCGATCGGAAGATGTCTTTAAGAGATCGACACTCGCGATTTCTATTTTTGTTTCTGCCTCTCTCCAGGACGCAGTACTCGTCGTTCTTTTCTCACGAGATCGACTCGAGAGGAGCTCACTTTCTTCAACTTACCTCTGCGTTTTACGATTCCTCCACGCTGAGAGAAACTGCACTGGAGTCGGATCTCAAAGAACAACTTCATAGTCCAGCCAAGGCATCGCTATTTCTTTCGACCGATACACAGGCTCTATTTGTATCTACGCACACGCACAATCGACCATTGTCCGATTACTTTCTCTTGGCTCTCTCTGTGCTACGTGATTACGCTGTTGGAAATAAATTTTGAGGAGTAATAGCATAAAGAATATCCACCTCTGCGAGTGTCCCTTTCTCCAGTTCTTCTCTACCGAATTTATTAATCCATTTTATTTTCTACATCTTTTTAACAATATTTGTCAGACCGATGTAGTCCGCATGTAAAAGGTGACGTTTCGCCGATACGTTACGTCCTATTTTATTTGTCACGAGAGCGCGTCGAGTACGGTAAGACGTTTTAATAAAATCCTTTCATCGGTTCGTTTTAGAAATTCGTCGAATTCCTATCATCTGCGAAGCTAAGTCTCGATAAAGATTCCCGAAGATCTCGTGGAACGCTGCGTTTGTCGGAGATGCGTCATTATGTTTCGAATTTAATCACTGGTCGAAAGCTCGTTAGAAAACAATGAAAACGTATTCTTTTGTAACCGTCGAGTCTTACGACGGACGCCAGGACGGTAGGTCCTATTCCGGGTCCATAAAACGGTCCATAAACGTTCCCGTCAGTGGGGCGTAAAAGCTCGGTTGTAGCGAGGAATAAAACGCGTAGCCCACGTCCGATCGGTGTAACGGGCCGGGCTTAAGTGATTGCTTCTCTTCATTAGAAGACTGGCTCGTTCCCGAAGCCGATCTCTCCTTCTATTCGGGGCGGTAGAAACTTGAGGGACAGGTGTGGTAATGGCCCGTATCCGAGCGGGCATCCGCGCGCGCCTGCGAACGATGGAGAAGGGACTCGCGGAGGGGTAGTTGCAGTCGATTTAACCCCTGCCTCACCGTACCGTCGCCCGCCCACCCCTAGAGACTATTACGCGAATTGATTCAGCATCGGATCTACCCCTGCCGCTCCGAGAAACACCATTTAGATCCTCGTTTCTTCCACTTTACCCTCTTCTCCCTCGCTCCTTCCAATCGCTCTCATATTGGACACACAACAAGATCCCGTTGTTACTTGGTTCTATGCGGCTAAATTTTCCAACGAATTCTGCACCGGTCCAGATCCAATTCTACTTTTCATATTGTTTCGTTTGAGGTCGAGGAATACGGTTTGGAAACGAGTCACGGTACAGAGATAAGTAACGAAAGAACAGCGTGAATAAAGCAGAAGCAGGAAATTCGGCGAGAGATCAATCGTCGAGAGGCCGCGGAAGCGGGGGCGTCGGAGGACCGGAAAATAATTCACGCGAGCACACCGCTACCCCGGCTACGGCACTGACTAGCAACGGACCAAGGGGCTGGTCGGATGCTGCACCTTCCACCCCCCGCCCCTTAATCTAATCCGAGGATAATCCAAAATTCATGACACACATAACTGCCAGGCGATGATATATCTGGCGGGGGTGCAGAGGCAACGTCTTGCCCCTTCCACCCCTCGGTCCATTCGCATCCCCGGCAACCTGCCTCTCCAGCATCCGTTGGCTGGGCTCCTCGTTGCGAACCACGGGAGGGCGAGTTCCTCGCAATCACTGGTGTTATTATTTAATGCATCACGCTCACGGTCACAAGTTCACCTCACGGTAGATCGCGATATCGCGTGCCGTTCCGATTCATCCACGCGAGCGATTCTCCTCTTCCTGTCTCCTTCTCGGCTCGATTCACAACACCGGGAGTAAGAGAAACTAGGCGAGCGATTCTCCTCGCGTCTTCTTCTTGACGCGAGACGACGCGTTCGTCCATAGGGAAGCTGAAGAAGATCGACGATCGATCCCTGGACGTCGACCCGATTACGCACCGCGAATAAAGCAAAAGGATAATCGCGTTTCACCGTTCGTTGTTCGCGGGTAATATTTGCCCGGTCACAGCGTTGCGGGACCGGCCGTTCTTTCCCGGACGAAATGAAATAGAATCACGGCGATTGAGTTAATCGACGATGTATAATTTGAATAATTTATTCGAGCCCGAGTAACTGAATTGTTGCTCATTACGCGTTCATGGCTTGTCGGTTAACCGATTGATTATCCTGCACGTACCGGCGCACGTCGCTCGTCGAAATCCGGTAAACAGTCGATTTTCCAGGGAGGTCGGCATCCTCGTCGATAATTGTTCTCGTCTGGATATGCCCAGATTATCCGATGTCCAATTGCGAATTATTATTGCTCCGGCTCGACGAATCTTTCGACTAATTAATGCGCTTTATACGCTTGTCCGTAAAACGAGCCCGATGAAATTTCGATTTCGCAAGGAAACTGACGCTTGAAAAAATCGTAATTATCGTCTCGGTCGACGTTACGGATCGTTACGACGACGCCGAGGACGGAACATTAATTGTGATCAGACTCGTAATCACGTACCGCAAAACCATGGTCCGTCCATTCTCGTTCCCCGCGTGATTATTTCATGCTCTCGATTCGTTGACTCCTCGCCTAAGGGCTGGCCTCGTGATCGATGATCGTCGCTGCTGTTCGCGGGCTATTAAATCGGAGTTACACCGCTCCTTCGAGCCTCGTTGGTCCACGGAATAATTCTCAGATCGAGCGTAGTACTTCTTCGCTGACCGTCACTGATCGTCCTTAAACGGTGTTCCCGTCGCGTTATATAAATGAGATTACGTCGTAGCCGTTATGGCGAGCAGCGTTCTATACTAATCAAAGTGAGTGTGTCCCCGCGTAACCGTACAATAGGTTTTCGAGCGATCGCGGTAACAGCACCCAGCGGTTCTAAGCTGCTATTTTATCCTGAGCCACCGTAATCAGACTCGAACATCGACATCGTTAACGAGTAGATCGATCAAGATCGTATTGAGGGGACGTCTCAGCGCGAATCGCATATTCTGTTCTTAGGGGTTTTCTCGCCATTCGGAGAGATTCTCGCCCCTCTAGGCTACCCCTAAGCGGCAGACGAACGACGGCCAATTTACGAGCGGCAGGAAAGAAGAACTTCTTTAAACTCGGATTAAAATAAGCGATGGAAGTAGCAGCCTTGCCTGCTGTACTTTTTTTTCGTTCACCCTTGGAATTCATCTGGAGTTTATTTCATCCGCGGACAGGGGGCTGCCCCCTGGGAATCTGCGTTAAGCGGCGATGTATCAGTTAAATCGACGACATTTTCGGTTCAACGTTGAACATCGCGCTTCTCCTCTAGGCGGTATAAATCGCGAGAGATGTGACAAATATCGAGATGAACGTCTGACATCTGTGTACGTCCGCTTTTGAGAATAAACAATATTTACGCCACTGTTCGGATAGTTTTCTGTTTGCCTTTCAGTCATCGTCTAAGGGACGCGGGCCGACGCGAGATTTTTATTTTTTAATCAGATGCCACTGTCGAGCGAACGGAACGGTACGAATGGATACACACACGGATAGAACAATAACGACGCCCTCGGGACCGTCCAGAATGAATCCCGGCTAATGCGATTACGCGACGTTCACGTTTCGGACTGATTCGCCTGCTTGATTTGCCTGCAAAACACGCAAGCTACGAAACACAACAATTAAAATTCGTTAAAACCGTCCGCGGAACGAGGCGATCTCTTCGGGTTTCCAAGCGATTTGATCGGTACGACCGGAAGATCTGACGGAGCGAATTTCGCGCATGAATTTCAAGACGATTCCGAGTACTTATCGTCTGTGAAAAAAATTGCCCGAAAGAAGGAGCGCGAGGAGGCGAGCGTGACCGGGTGAGAGCGCTGGTAATTCGACGGGGTTGATTTATCCGCGTACCGACGCGTTATTGCATTATTGCTCGGCCCCGGCGACGATACCGTTGCTGGCCAGCGTTCCGAGTCCCGGGGGCGCTTCGGCACCGCGGCTACCGAAAGTCTTGCTTCCCCGGCCACCCATGAATCATCCCCAAGAATTATGTCTTGGACGCCGGTGCCAGGACGCGCGATTTGTCGTTGCCCGTTTCGAGGCTTGCTCGTGGGAGCACTCCGAAGAGCATCCGAGAGTTTGTAAGTTCCGTACAGATACGTTCGTACGATCAAGTGTATCGTTAATAATACGTAACGGTTTCTAAACTGAAAGATAACGTCCAACGGGATGTTCAAACTCCGAATATTGATGACTGCGAAGATGTAGTACCTCTCACAGTTGAACAGAATGGGGTCCTTTTTACACGAAATCAACTTAAGGATGTATTGGCTATACAGTCAATCCGAAAAATTTGTGTACCTTAGAAAAACGCATTTCCTATCATTAAGAATAGTGTACTTTTCTTCTATTTTCGATATTTAATGAGTTAAGTATGATTATTTGGCATTTTATTGATGTTGACAAAATCCGACCATTCCACCGTCGAAACGACGAACTTTTGACAAAAAATTTCGTTTTTCCTTAATAACTCTTAAACCCTTGGAGATACGGGAAAATTGCATAGGACCTTTCTTGTAGAGGACGACGAGATCTACAATTTCCATATAAAAACTTTTCGCTAACATTAATAGTTTACGAGTTATGGACGAAAAACAAAAAAACGGTTTTTTGCAAATTACTCGTAAACTATTGACGCTAGCGAAGAATTTTTACATGGAAATTGTAGATCTCGTCGTCCTCTACAAAATGAGCCTAAATACGCCCCCCTAAGTCCATCCGTTTGGAAGTTATTGGCAAAAAACGAAAATTTCGCAAAATCTGAAGGGGTACCCCTTGGAAAAATCTCGGAAAAATTGAAAAATTTTTTTTTGTCAAAATATCGAAGAATGCTTCAAGTAAAGGTTGTAGATGATACTACTACCTATGAAAAATTTGAAATCACTATAATTTTGAGCTTCTTAATAGTAATAGGAATCTATAATAACAAATTCAACATGCTAGCATTGTTTAAGTATACATATAGCATATACATCCTTAACGAAGAAATAACCGATCTCATAAACGAGAAAATAACTGGCAACTGTCTGTGCTTATCTGACAATCAGGATAATGAGTAATAAATGATTTACGATCGATCGAAGGTTCAAGTTTATATATTTTAAAGCTAATAGTATACAGAGTTGACAATCATGTATCCAAGAGCAGCCTAAGAACCACCGAATTCGTTCTCTTCGATGTAATCGGAACCTCTAATCGTTTGTTCTTGCACCCTAGCCCAGCTGCTACTGACCCTCGACTATTTATATTTATGTATAATATTTTATATTATAATCGTATAATACACGCGCATCTCCCTCGAATCGTCCACTTTATACACATCGAGTCCCCGTTTGTACTTCTCGAACTATACTCCTCAACGTAACTCCTGGGTAAACGGTACCTTCAATTAAAAACGTAACTCCGCCTTCTTCGAGAACGTTTACAACACTGAAGAACTCAGAAGCCAATTTGCTGCTGTCGCAAACTAATTACAACGAAACGGTGAGTCCATTCGCCGTCCGAATTTCACTTTCAAAGCAGATTCTAAGAATTTCGAGAACCCGTTCGTTTGCACCGATCACTGCACTACACAAAAATGATCCTTGTTCCTCGACCAAAAGCACCAACGTAAGTTTAAAGAAGAGGAATTTCCGAACGTGTGTGAATACTCACCACCGCCGCGCGGCGGAATCGCGCCGGGTGAACTCGGCTAATCGAAGTCTCTGGTTTTACGCGGGCCTGTCCAGACCCAGGGCTTCCTGGTGTCGTCTGGCTTTCAGCCTGAGGTCTGCGATGCTGCTGTTCTTGGAGCGAGCCGCGGCCGCTGCCAGGGAGGCTGCCAGGCTCAGGGGATGAGAGTGAGGGTGACTGGAGGTCGGCGGTGGAGGCGGTGGCGGCGGCAGACAGAAGAGGCCACCGGCTGCCGCGTAATGGAGGACCGCCGGGTCGAACGCAGAACTGGCCGCGGTCATGTTCCCACCTGCGCCCTGTATCGGGGGGTGCAACCTCAACGCTGGAAGATACGGTGCCACTCGGCAGGGTTCCAGACTGGTCGGCGGGCTCCGGGGCGCCAGAACCATTCCACCTGTGACACCTGCAATTTCGCTTTTTTAATCGTAGCAATTTCTCGCAGAGAAGATTAAAATCCAGGGATGGGGCAGCGAAGGCGAGCTCAGGTACAGTGCTCGACGGCCGTCGGAGAGACGGCTGCCAGGGTGACGGGGACACTTAACTGTACGAGGTGCGCGGCCACTGGTTGGGGAAAATTGTAAGGGGTGATTCTAAAAGCCGAAACGAGGCAAGCATCTAGATTTTACCTTTGTGGAGTTGACTCTCGTGTTTGCGACACTTGGCACGTCGATTCTGGAACCAGACTTGAACCCTCGCTTCGCTGAGGCCGAGTCTCTGGCTGAGTTCCTCCCTCATGAAAGCGTCGGGATAGTGAGTCTCGTCGAACAACCTCTCCAGTTCAGCCAGCTGTTCCAGGGTGAAGTTCGTACGAGATCTTCTCTGTTTCCCGTTCCCGTTCCCGTTACTGCGACAGTTCGATCCTGGAAAAATTGCAAAATGTCTTTCCTCTCTTAGATCCTCGATCACGTCCGAAACGCGGCTCGAATATGAAATTCTCGACGGAGATCATTCACACAGATTATGTGTTTTATCGTTACGATTGAAGAACGAGTGAAACTAGATTCGAAGAGAGAGTTCAATTTCTCCCACGTTCCCGACGGAAACACGGCTGGATACTAAAGAGACGCGCCTCTGATGTCGACTAATCGCAAGTTCTTCTCGTCGCGTAATTTGAATAAGATCCTCGTAAAGGGATGAGATTTATGTTGATGACGGTCAGGCTGGAAGAAATGACCTGTAAACGAATCGTGGCGATTAATCGCGAAACTTCTCGCGACCGAACGCTCGTGAATTAATCATCGTAGTAACGTCCGAGTCGTTCGAATCTCGTAAATCCATTGGTCGAAACGGTTTCTGTTTAATTGTGCATACCGTCAAATTCGTGTCTTACAATAAGAAAAATCGTCTGCACGAGCAGACGTCATACAAATATCTCTCCATTTTCTGTTAATTATAGCGATAAGTGTTTCAGGTATAATTTTACTTCGAACGCACCTTAACTTCGATGTTGCGTATGGGACAATTTAGGAAGGAGACGGTCAAGACCCGACAAGATAATTGAATCCTGCGGTAAATTAAAGGTTTGAAAAAGAACTCCTACGAAACTTGGTCAGAGAATCGAGCACTAATCCCACGACCGTGGATTTTATTTGTGGAATAATCGAGCCTCTCCCGTCGACGCCCGCTAATTGGTCCGGTCATCCCGGAGCCGATCTTAAAAAGTGGCAGCTTCCAAAGAAGCCGCAAGCATCGCCGCGGGGGTGAAGGGCGCCCTGGGTATAATTAACGGTCTCGCGATCTAATTAATGGCTGCTTAATGCGAAGTAACTACCTGAAGGTACGATTCTCGCGAAGGTGTTGAGATAACTTCGGGGTAAACTGAGGAGCAGCGGAGGCAAGACGGTTCGGATCGTGGGCGGGGTAGGGACCGGCGGATTAAACGCCTCGCGTAAGAGCCCTTGACGAAGGGGACGTGATTTATATAATTTAGCAAAGTGGTGAGCTACGCAGTCTTATACGGGGTCGTTAGTTACCTAAGACCCCGCCACCCGACTGTTTAGCTTTGCCATCCCTCGGCCGTGCCCACCCTTCCTTTTGACGGCTGCCACCTTAATCACCTCCCTCTCGGCTTTCTGCATCTGTCCGCCGACATTTCCACCCCCGTAAAGATGAATCTTATGTGAATCGCGCGTTTGCGCCGATCGTTGAGCGTGCACCAGCGACAGGGGGTCGTCTCGCGGAGATTTTCATTGCCCGGCGGACCTTTGACAACAGGGGGTCGGTTTCGATCGCTCGAAATTCGATCAGGACGGTCGACCAGTGTTTCCTCGTTCCGTTTCTTCTCATTGATCACAGCGATCATCGTTTCCTCCGTCGTCGGTTTGACGGGAGAGAATCGAGAGAGTAACGGCACGAATAAAAAGGAAGTCGGCGAAGAGCGGACGGGGTGAAAAATGATGAAGCCGATGAAAAAAAGTGGGACGGTCCGCCGCGGCGATTAAAACGAGGAGGAATTACAAGGACGCTCGCGGTATGACGACGCGACGATGCAGTATCGCGCTTTAATCAATTAGCGCGCATAGCTACGTAATCCAATCGGCAGAGCGGATCCCGCATCCATATGTACAGCGGTTTGAACAGAGCCCCCCTTCTACCCTTTGCCTCCTAGCAAAATAACTCGTCGCGGTTTTCTCGTCCCTTCGTCATACGCGTTTCCCCTACCTACCGGTCGTTGAACAGATTTCGAGCCTCGTTGTCGTCAATCGTTTCAACGATTCTCACTATCCGATCCCACGTCGCGGGCTTCATTGGTCGTAGCATGCGTTTCGTTGCTCGGCTCGTTTCCAACGTATTCCAGAGATCGTAAGACTTGAGGCAGGCCACAAGTGTGAATGGAATCGTAGCTTATTTATCAATGGAGATCCGGACGAGATCGCAATCGTGATTAGCTGTGGACGGTAGTACCGGAGAAACGAGCCAACGAGTGGAAGATCTGCCATATTTTCTGATCCGAAGTACCGCGTGAAATTGTGAGACCTCCAAAAATCCTCTGTGTACCGTGTTCTATCCCATCCGGGAACAGTAACAAGTGAATCGTAGGTGCGAACTGGTCGCTCGACCAGCAAAAGTATCACTGGAAATCGGAAGGATGAAAACAGAGGAGCGAGAGAAAGAGGAAGAGAGCGAAGGGTAGCTGGTAGCGAGACCCTCCTGGAAAACCCGAAGCAATCACACTCGGACACGAGGGGTCGCTAATTCGATTACTAAGAGCGCTGCCCTCTTGGCCCGATCCGGTCGAACCCCCCGCCGACCACTTCGCGCACCGATCGCGATTCCCCGGGTCCCTCGACTTTTCCACCCCTCCGGCGAACCGACCCGAGATATTGCCAGCCATTAGGCGTATAAAAGCGAGTCCGGTCAACCCTGTTTAACCCCCTTGACGGTTCGTCTCGTTCCTGCCGCACATCTCAGCGGCTCGAAACGTCAAACGTTCGTTTTTCGTAGACAGTTCTTGCTATAAAAAAAAAAAATGAAATCAACGCGTTTAAATAAAAATCGTTTATAGAAGGCGGGCAAGAGATCATCGGCTAAAACGTTGTTTACATTCCTCTGGCATCGAGGAGAGCTCAAAGAAGATTCACTGCCGGTCCGGCTCGAAGGGTAGCGACGGGTAAATATCCGGAAAAATTCCAGGAACGTTCTGGCCGGCGCGGTAATGCCTCAAAAACTTACGGACCCGGGGATCGTGAACGTTTGGAGGAGCTCTCCTTTGACCGGGGGTCAAGTGGAAAACGCTGACCATTTGGGGTGGAAACGGGGAGTGCCGCGACGTGGCAAAGTGGTTTAGGAATCGTGTGGTGATCTACTGCGGCGCCGAGCTCTTTCTCTCGACGATATCTGTTACGTCGTGCGTCACCGTGACTCGAAAAATATCGCCTCCGTTCGTACGTCATAGACGTCACACGCCGCGCGAAATCGAACGTCGGAGTGATCGACTCCTTCGTACCCTCTCAGGACTCATCGAGACTTGCAAGAGTTCTGAGCTTCGGAAATCGCGCGTTCGAACGAGAACTGGAGAGGAGTTTTCCCGGTTTTTCTCGCGGGCAAAGAGTCGAGCGAGTTTTCTTCGGTCGTCTTCAACCCGCAGTTATTTATGATTTCACTTGGGCGCGTCCGATGGCTGCCGGCCGAGCAGATTGCTTTTTGATTTGCGCTTAATCGGGAAAAGTTATGGGCCTGGGAGAGGTGGAGGCGCGGAGGAAAAGAGCAACGGTGGAGCGAGGGGGGAGATGGGCCACCCTCCGGCGCGTGTTAGGGGGCGTACACGACTAACGCGGCGGGCCGCATATTAAACCATAAATTCATGCGAGCTCTGGCCGCAATAGACGCCGAGTTATCGCAGCGAGGAACCGACGCTGGCGTTGCTTGAACGTGTCGCTTTTTTAAAACGCGATTTTCATTCGCCCGCGCCGTCGGCCGTGCACCGGCTTTCGATCCAATTTAAACCGCGCGTACGTAACGTCCGATCTGTCGATTGCATTTTTTGTCCACCCCCCGAGCACCGAGCCATCCCTCTCGCGTCGTTACCCGCCGCGGCCGCTGTCGCCCATCGTTTCGCGTTAAATAAATCTTGGCCCCCGAACTGATGCTTTTTCAACAGGGTCTTCTTCGTATTCGTTGTCATCGATACGTGGTAACGCGTAAAATAAAATGCAGAGCAACCGTTCTAATCATTTACCGACGCAATTTCAAGAGCGCACGAGGTGACCACTTAAATGCAAGTCTGATCTGTGAAGCGACTGGTCTAAATGCCAGTGACGGCGTGTTCAAAATTTGGGATGAGATGTTCATGCATGAATCAAGAATTGAATATACTCTGAGAAATGACGCTGTGTATCTCGCGACGTTGAAGAAAATTGATTCGTATTTAACAACGAAACGACGTCGTCTTTTGACGCGGAGAAGGAAGAAGACGTAGAAGGGTGGAGAAGGAGGAAAGTGGAAGTGGACGTCGGAAGAGGTTGTTATTGAAGTCGACTTGGCATGTGGGTAAAATTGGAGGTCGGTGATCGTTACGTTGTGAACGGTCAGCTATTCCCAATCACTTCTGAGCTTTATTGGACGACGTGCTGAATTATAAACGAAGATCGAACCCTCCGACGATACGTGTCCAGCCACGGAATTTCGTCCGAGGTTCCTGACCTTCTTACCACCGTCCGAATCAGTTACGTACCTCCGCAACGTCCGTATTCTCTTATAAGGGAAACGAGGAATTCGCGAGGAAAATAAAATCAGGCACCAAAGTCTGTCCCCTACCTTTGGCACCTTCCTCCTGTCCGTGCATCAAAGACCTCGACACATGCGATTGGACCTTCAAATCCGAAGCTTTCCCTTCGCCGGAGCTTGGATTCTTCGATTCGACGTAATTGTCCGGACTGGCCGATCGTTCTCTGGAGATCGGCGGTGGCGAAGGACTGCATCCGAGGAGTTTTCTCACGGACAGCTTCAATTCCGGTGTCTTCAGCGGTGGAAGACCGTCTGCGGTGTTGGCCACGTCCTTCACCTCCTTGCTCTTCGTCGTCACGGACAGATCCTCCGGTTGGAGACGAGCTTCCGGCGACGGTGGCTCGTCCACGGTGTTGGTCTGATCGCTCGCCGGCTCCTGGCCGGGCTCCCGAGTACTCGCATCTGGAGAACCAGCCCAGGAATCATTAACCGTTTCACGTACTGTCGCGTCAATTAAAACGAAGAAAGCAGGAAGCGTTTGAAATCGAGAGATCTCATCTCGAGACTAGACGAAATAACGCGACGCGGAATTTTGGGAGACAGGCTGAGAACATTTGACTGGTGAACGTCAAGTGGTATAAACTGATCATGGTCAGACGTCGACGTGCGTATAGAAATGGAACAGGTCGTGAGTTCGCTCGACACGACAAATTTCCGGAGACGGGAAATACGTACAAATGTGAAATTCTACTATTGGAGATTCATCGAACGTACTCGATATCCTTAGAAACGAATAGTGCGAGGTGAACCGTGCATGAGAATCAACAGATTACCGATTCATCGAATGAAGCGACGAGCACTGAGACAGGCGTCGGCCTAGACTTCGCGGTTATAAAAGAATCAAACGGAAGTCTCGTATAAGAATCTGCGTCACGTCTGCGACGACGTGACGGTTTACTCTTGTTCGAGATTCGATTTCGAATGTTCCAAATCTACCGAAGTCAATTTTCAAGGGAGTACAGTGGTACCGTCGTCGTCCAGTCGCGTGACCGTTCCACTTACGATTGCCGTTCGATCGTAAAGTCGTCGATCGTGAGATCTTCTCTTACAGCTGCCACTCGACGTCGTCTGGACTCGTCGACAGAGAGAGGTACCACTGTATCAGAAGATCCCACGAGCCGAAAACAGAGAACGGTCTAAAGAACAACTTGCACATGTTTCGCGTCTCCGCTCGTTCTCCAGCGAGAAACGATCGGAACCGAACCGACTTTGTCCACCAGTCCACTGTCATCACGTCCGATCGCACCGTCGATTAACCCACGTGACGTCCGACTCGGTCGATTCGATTCACCAAAAATGAGAACGAAGGACGAATAGAAGCGGACGAGATTTCCATGAGAGCGAGTCGACATACTGGCATCGTTCTCCGCAGGGTCGCCGAGCAGGTGCGCGACGCTTAGGGTGATCCTCGCGGACGGTGGCCTCTCGGCGGTGTTCCTGGCAGCCGCCGCGTGTTCGCCAGCCGCGGTGTCGAAGCTCTTGGAGACGAACTGGGCGAGCTGCTCCATCCTCGCGGAGAAGACTCGCGCGACGACGCGTCGACCTCGTCGCCGAGGACGAGAGGACCGGCACCACGAAGGGGGTCGCGCGGAGGTGGCTCTGGCTGGCTGGCGTCGCGACGCCACGCGACGCCAGGCGTCCCACAGGACGCCATTCGGACGCCGGCCAATCGAGGGGTTCGTAGGCGGTTCTGATACGCCCTCGAGCATCATCCCTTTCAGCGATCCGTCGACCCTCCGCCATCCCTCTTCGATTCGACCCCTCCGCACTGGCCGTAAACCGAGGCTCATTAGCATTTGCGCCCGCTCTTCTGCCCGCGAAGCGCAAACTACCTACCACCTACCGATCGCCCGCCGCGTTCGACGTCCAACCCCTGCGGCCGTTTCGCACCCCGTCCTCCTCCTCCTCCTCCTCCTCCTCTTCGTCGTTGTCGTCGTCGTCGCCGCACCGTTCCAAGCTGTTTGCCTCGGTGGTGGACCGTACATGGCTCACTGGCCACCGCGTTTACGAGACCTCATCGCGACCGACACCCGGGTCGGTGACGTCGCGTCGCTCGTTCCTCGTCGACCTGGATAGGAGCCCTGCTAGGTGAGAACGATATGATCGTCGACCATCTCCGGTGTTTACGCGACATGTTCGTCGGACCGAAATGATTCACTGCTCGTTCGATTCGGGATTCGAACGGGGACGGGTCAGCGTCGAACGATGCTGAGTCTTCATCGTCTTTCGTTTAATTTATACCTGCTCTGGGAGTGAATCCCGTGACGAATGCTCTATGTCGCGAAGAAAAACAACGTTTCATTCACCTGTCCTCCCTTCAGCGAGTAAAAGCGTCGTGAGCATGAACAATTTCGTACGTGGGACTTTGAGAAATTTCAGCACTCTTCTCACGATGGGGCCCAACAGTGTTCTAGCCCCATGAACTTCGATCCGGTCTCCGAAGATTCAGTCTACTTGCGCAAAGAAATAATTCTTACCTCTTGCGTGAAACGATTCCAAACCGAAGATTCGTATTCGATGCAACGATGAGAGGAAAAATTCCATGTTTTCGTCGTTAATATTTGCCCGGCAACGTTTTACATCGAAATGGCCGCGTAACGGGCCTTTGTCAGGCTAGCCGCGTACCCGTCCACCGATTGCGAGGACGGGGCGATACGTGGCGTGGCGTGGCTTGGCTTGGTCTCGTGTTTGCCGCTACCAAACTCGGCAATATTTAAATGGGACTGCGTTCGGGAACGTAATTGCTCGGGCAAACATGGCCCGTTGGGACGGATAGCGACGGCCCGGCTGACGAGTTCCAAAACGGAGGGACCAGGGAAATCGTAGCCGAGGAGACCCGATGGTCTTCGAAGGGACAGAGGATGAATAATGAGAAATAAAAGTACGCAACGATGTGTGACGAAGACAGAGACGTAGATACGTGTATTAAAAGAGCATCATCGGTTCGACTCTGAGACAGACGTGGTGTCCAGGTGAAGGGTTCTTGAAATCAGAGAAGGCGAGTCGGGCGAGAATAAGAAGTCACACGCTTGCGTGGCGGAGGGTGAAAGAACGACGCACGAGGGAATTAACGCTCGTGGAACAAAGATAACTCGACACGCGTATAAAGGGTGTACAGGCCGAGAGAGAGGGTGAACGTGTACGTGGAAACGTCGCGTCGACGGATAGAGAGAGAGAACGGTCTATAACGCAGGCAGACGGAGCCAATCAGGGCGCAATGCGATTACCTTAACGAGAAATCCGATTACTTATTCATTCGCCTAACTCGAAATCAGTTTAACTAATCGTTTAATTCGGTAGCTCTACCCCTCCGACCGTTTCCGAGGCAGACACGGCACGCCGAGTTCCCTCTCTTTCCCTCCGTGCACACGCGGATAGGGTACGACGGCCGTAGGGATGGATGGATCCCAACTGGTCTCCTCTCTCCTCTCTCTCTCTCTCTCTCTCTCTGTCGTCCTGGTCAAATAAACGGTGCGCGCACACGTTGAACCACCGCCGTTCCTACACGTGCTCCGCTGTTCTTGCCCGGGAGAGGGTGAGGAAAACGCGGTGGGGTAACGGGCCAGGAGGAGAGAGAGAGGCCTCGTTCAATTCAATTACGTAATGAATTGTCGTGTCTTGAGTAAACACCCTTCCTCACCGCGACTCGCCGCCGGAAAATCGCCGAGCCGGTTGGGGGATACGTTCCTCCGGCGCACAGTGGGGATGCTGCGTGAACCACCCCCGTCCCCGGCTACAGACTCGTTCAGAGACGTTAGCGTTCCGTTCGATTCGACGCTTATTCTTCGTTCATATCGTCGATCGGTCGCTATCGTCAAAAGAACGTTGGAAGCCCGCGAAATGTGACCGAGGCACCCGATGGGAACATGTTCCCACACCGACCTCATACAGGCTAAACAGACGAGGTCTGAAAAACCTTCCTCGGGTTAAAGGGGTAAAACGGAAGAATAAAATGAAATGAATCACGCGTACAGGAAATTCTCGTGGCAATCACGATTGGCTATCTCTTAAAAACGTAGAGAACGAAGCGGAACGACTCCTTGAACGGAAGAACATCGAGCCGTTGACGCACGTACTCTGTTTATGAGGCGCGCTATACGAGTCCGGTGAACCGAATCAATCTGAAGCTGTCGCAACCGCTTCGAAATTTCTCATTGCGTCTTCCCCGAGTTTCGAGGTTCTCCTCTTTCTCCCCTGTTCCTCCCCGTCGGTGGGTCTTCCATCGCGGTGTGCAGCCGCACTCTGCACCGAGATATCGACTGCTTTAATCTCGTTTGCAAAGGAGGTATCAGCAATTTCGATGTTTCCTCCGAATTAATAGGATTCGCGGGAACGGTCACCGATCGAAAGGAATCCGAACAAATCACGCGTTCGGTTTCCACGAATTTCCCATTGGAAACAATGGAACATTTAAGGGGCTATAGCAGCCTGACACTCTCACGTAAAAATTTCTTTTGCATTTCTTGATACTTCATACTATCAAGAATATATTAAATCGCAGGTTCTAACTGAACATCGAGATGAATAATTTTTGTCAAAAAAATTTCCAAGTACCACGTACCACCTAAACTTCAAGTGGTCACACTGGTGCAGCCCCTTAAATCTGAACGAGATGCTCAGTTGTTCAGCTCAAATTTCGAATGGCTAAATTCCCGATCATTCCCGATGTGAGCACACACGGCTAGAAGGACGATCCTCGTCCACCAAAAAAGAAACATTTCGTCATGGCATTCCTCCGGGCCAAATTCCAAATTCGTGGTGTAAAATCATTCAAGGTATTGTTCCTTAGAGGCCACGCTAGAACGATAAATCGGGTGATAGGTCGGCTGGCTGACAGCGGAGCGACATAGGTTACCGCGAAACGAAACTCTTTTTATGAACGACAATCCGGCATTCCGCGCGCCTGTTGCATTTACGACGATGGAACTCGATCGGATCGAGAGGGTAAACGAGTCACTGTTCCCAGGACGACTTAGCGTTGCTCAGAGGTCCATCGATGGTACCGTCCGTGCTGAAGGAGAACGTCAGGACGTTCTGGTTCCGGCAGCCGAGGGACCAGCCGGTTCAGTATGGCATCGGGAACTGCGGCAAACAGTGTCCCCCTTGCGTGGATCTGATCTGCAAGGGTCTTCCATCCAAGTGCCTCCAATTCGAGGGGAAAAAGACGAAGACGAAGAGGAAGAGGAAACTCTTGAGCTCCAGGAAGCAGGAGTTCTGGGACGCAAAGCCGAACAACTGCAAGAAGGAGAAAATACCGGAGAAACCAAAGTTGACTTTGTGGGAGTCGCTGTTCGGGCCGTGCCCTCAGAGATCCTGGCCCGATCCTTGTACCTGCAGGCTGGCCTACCGAGAGAGGAAGAAGCTGAGACATCACGATCCAAGACTGCGCGATCCCCGATACCAAATCACTGCCGGTGACGTTCTGTTGTATACCGAACAGGTGAAACGCACGAGATCTGGAGAGTGCGCGGAACCCCAGCCGAAACCTCCCCCATCGTTCAAAGTCCCAAAAGCTGTTCTCTTCAGTATGATGAGCGATAGTTCCGAAAGCGTGAGTCAAATCGTTCGGTCCGAAAGTTAGAACGACGATTATTTATAAGTTATTTCGCTCTGTTCTATGTTCTTCTATTAAATTCCTCGTTCCAAGGTCCGAATTTTTCTGTATAATGACTGAGCTAGTCGACACCTCCTGATCGAACGTACCTTTAGGCCTGGCAGAATCGCATGACCCTTACTCAAGGACCGTGCGAAAGCGACCCGTGCGAGCGACCACGGCCGTACAAACGTCCGTACGAAGAACTGAGGCCGCCAGAGAACAGGAGGAAGCAAGTGAATCTAAAAGCAGGCATCGCGGCGGACGACGTACCTCTACCGATGAACAGAAACGCATACTACTTCGACGCTCTCCCTCCGCGGAAATCTGCGAGGACCTACGACTTATTGAAAGACCTCGAATCGCAACAAGGCGAGAAGCGAAAAGCCGAGGAAAAGCCCGCCTCGGAGATGCAAACGCTGAAGCGTTCTAGGATAGAACAGTTAAAGATTTTGATTACTCAGAAGAATCCTTCCCACTGCAAATCGTCCTCTCTTTTTGACCGTCAAAATTGACAGATTCGTCCGTGTGTGCAGAAATAGTAATTCGTAACTTGTAATTTCACTTGTAACTTGATTCCTTTTAAAACGATTAAAAAAACAGTAAGACGCGAAGGATGGCTGGAGTTTCATTTGAGGATTCTCTAGTTGTATCAACGTTCCCGACGATCTGAGTATTTGAATTTTTATTTTTACCGCCGCGCACGTCGACGCACGACATTACCATCAAGGAGACATAGGATTTCGCGCGTCAGTTCCAGTGATTCTCGACGGATGACGCTACGTCGAAATTCCTCGTGCCTTACGACATTGTCGCGTGTATCGTGCGATCTTCGATGGCGGCGTTGTCGCTGTATGTGGACCCCTACAGAGTTGGCTACGGGGCAGTCAAATGTCTCGTAGAGGAACTACCTCCGGTTACAAGTCAAAACAAATCCCGCGAATATTTCGTAATCGTCGAGGTCTGTGCTCGGTTCGCGGCTGGGCGCAGGGAGACGTCGGCATCGCTGTCGGTTCGATAGGTTACGGTCAGACGAGTCTGTTGCCCGTTTCGCCGGATGAGGACAAAAGGGAGGTAACCAGTAAAAAAGGAAAACAGAAAGCGGTAACGAACGACGAGGAAGAGACCGACGAGAAGGAGGAGGAGGAAAAGGAAGAGGACCGAGTTGAAGACCAACGTGAGTGGAACGAGGACGAGCGGACTGGGAGCAACCTTGTCGCGTGCGGCTGCTCGAACGTTGTCGACGGGATCGAGGATAAGGCCGCCGATGTCGAGACCGTAGCCGACATCGAGAAATGGTTGAAAACGCGAACGGAGTCCGTGTCGAGCATGGATCTCGACGGAATGAAGTCCGAGGAGGGCGTCGACCGGTACCTGGGCGAGGAGCTCCAGCATGCTTTCCTGGGAAAGGACCCTGACGGTCTGTCGATCGACATCGATATGTCCGACAAGAAACTCAACCTCACGGGTTACGACCCGTTGCTGCAGGAGCTGCAGAACGAGAAGCTGCTCGACGAGAAGGACGGCTTCATATTGCCAGAATTCCAGCTGGATCATTTGGAGACGCTCGCGTTGTCTCCAGACGACATGATGATCGCCGGCGAGATATTACCGTCGACGAGCGCTCAACTGACCCTGAGCGTCCCCCACAGGGACGTCGAAGGGATGTCCCCGGAGACCGAACCGAGCTCGTTGATGAAAATAGTCACTGTTCCGGACAGCCAGGAATCACAGAATAAGTCCACGCAGGTCGTCGTGGATGACTTGCATGGTATAGATAGCGCGGATAAGGAAGTTCGGTTGCCGAAAGACAACAGCTCTTCGGAGAATAATATGAATCTCTATGTGCAGGATCTCAGTTCAGAGAACACGATGCAAGAGCTGTCGGACGGGAAGCTGGTCGACAGCGACTCTGAGAGCATGATAGAACAATTGAAAACTAGAGCCAAGGCAAAGCTGGAGCCGCGTATCATTAAGAAACGTAGAAGGATGCAACGATCGACGGAGAGAAACATAGATAACGAAGCTAAACCGTCTGGAGACGACGTCGAGGACGACGAGAACGGCGTGATGGCCGTCGTCGCCATATCAACGGACAAAATTTCAAACATGACGCAAATCGTTATAAACACCGGGAAAGAAGAGCAGATATATCAAGGGAAAACTTCCGAGCTCATAGAAGCCACTGGAAATATTCCTATATTGCCAAAAATAGAGACTGCGACCGTGTGGAACGGAACGATGGAGCTCAATACAGAAAATCTTAGCAACCATCACGAGATGGTGATATCGAAAGCCCTAGAAGAGTTAGGGATCACGGATGATAATTTACAGCCCGTGTCCGTTAACGAGCACGGGAAAGTGTGGCAATGCTTTCGCGAAGATTGCAACAGACAATTTAATAAACTACACGCTCTGAAAGGCCATTTACTAGCGCATTACGGTGTTAAACCCTTTAAGGTAACCGTTTATTCGTTCATTATTTTTTACGTTCCTCCTCAATTTTTACACAGCGTTCAACGAATGTTTACCTTTTCCAGTGTGACTTCGACGGTTGCGCCTGGGCATTTTACTCCGAGTTCAAGTTGAAACGGCACAAGGAGACGCATTTAAAACGGAAGGACTACGTCTGCGAGATAGAAGGATGCAATCGTCGATTCACGACCATTTACAATTTGTGGAGTCACACGAAGTTGCACAGCCGCCCGAATAAAATATTGTGCCACGTACCAGACTGCCAAGCGAAGTTCCAGACGAAACGGGCATTGGAACTGCACATGAAGTCGCACGATCAGAGCCACGCGCCGTACGTCTGCAAGCACGAAGGTTGCGGAAAGAGATATTACAGTAGTAACGCGTTGACGTCGCATCAGAGGTGTCACAGTTACAAGGACGTGGACGTGAAATGTTCGTGGCCAGGCTGCGGCAAGGTGTTCGACAAGCCCTGCAGACTGAAAGCGCACATACGCTCGCACACCGGTTGCAAACCATACCTCTGCACGTTCCCGGACTGTCATTGGGCATTCTCGTCCTCCAGCAAGTTGAAGAGGCACCAGAAGAAACACACGAACGAACGGAAGTTCGTCTGCGACGTTCCCTCCTGCGGGAAGGCGTTCATGAGATCGGAACATCTCAAGGAGCACAGATTGACGCATAAAGACGGACGTTACTTTCGGTGTTTCATATGCCACGCGCAGTTCTCTGCAAAAAGCAGCTTGTACGTTCACATCAAGAAGCATCAAGTGAAAGAGGGAGAGACGGACCCGCACGATTCGTTCGGCGGCCAGACGAAAAAGAACAAACCGAGGGAACCGCAGTGCTCCAGAGCGAATCCCGTTTTGAAGTCTAAACGAAAGTCAATAGATCTGAACGTAAACGCTTATCTGAACATGTCGTCGTTGTCAGATAAAACGGAAGACGAGACGGTCATTAGTAATAGCGAGAATCAAACCGAAGACGACGACGCAGTGCCTCGACGGGATCGATCCAAAACTCTGTATTATTGTCCGGTCGAAACTTGTACGCGTTCGTACACTACGAAGGCGAGACTAAGGGCGCACATGTCCAAGGTACACGGTACACCCGTCGAGGAATCCGATAAGACGCCTGAAACGATCGCCGATGACACGGTCTGCGATATGGACTACATCCTGTACACCGTTCCGGCGCCAGAGCAAACGGAGCAGATGATCATGGTCGCGCCCTGCGACGCTGTGATTGTCGATGCCGCGGAGACGAACAGCCCTCTTCGCGAGCAGGAATCGCCGCATTTCGACGACTCGCTGAAACAACCGGAAGCTCGTTCGGCCGGCACGGCTCCAGATCAGAAGCGATCGATCGATCAACACGCGAAGAAGGATCAGGGCTCGGCGCGTACCGATTTCACCATCTCCGACGTGAGGAGATTGAAAGCGAACGGTGCTGTTTCGAACTCGGGCGTCGGCGCGTCCGACGTCGTGTTAGGTGCGAACGATATGGAAGAGGGTTTATTTCTCACCGAGGAATTGCCTTCGATGTATTATCAAGACGACGCGGCGGGTACGGAGTATCAGGTATTGTTACTCGATTCTGTACCCTGCGAGAATACCATTAATCTGCGGGGACTCGAATAATTACTGACGATTCCGAGGCGGAAGGCGGGAAGAGAAACTGATCGTTGTTATTTTTTAATGTAGGATGAGGATGATGATGAGGAGGAAGTTTTAATATGGTCTGTGATCCGAAGGCTTGTTCTCAGCCGTACGTTCACTTATACTGCAGTCCATAATTGCTTCAAATCGTTATTTTATTAATAAATTGTTGCTATTTTTCCAGAAAGTTTATACATTGTTCCATTGTACATAGCATTCCTGAAACCTCGTGTGTACATACAGCTGTTAATGCACAATATCTCTTCGCTACACTCTGACAAACGAGTTCACATTTTGTAACGTACACTGCACCGTTTCGTACATTGGAATTTTTATTGTCACGTAATTCAGTAGTTTTGAGATTCAATAAAACGAAGTACATATGAAACAATGGTTGGAAAAAAAAGATTGGAATGTCTCGATATGTGATATAGCGCAAAGTGAAAAATGCTCACACTTTCAAATTCGAACACGACGACAACGACTTCATCGTCTTATTCCCTAAATTCAATTTCTACCGATTTCGTACATTTCACTATGTGAATGATCGCTACAAAATCATTTTAAAAATACTTATTCGCACGGTCACGATTCCACGACTATCATCGTTGGTGCAGTATTTTATTGGACGGGGATGAAACTAATTCGCCCTCTTCGTAGGCGCTACTCGTAATTGCCGATAATTGAAAATTGCCTAAGAATACATACATTAATACTTCGAAGTATGAATTACGATCGGTTTCAAAAACCTTTAAACAAATTCTCCTATCATCTCTAGTTCTCAAACGATATTATCGCGTTTCTCGGTAGTACAAGCCTGACTTTCCGCGTACGATCTCCCCAAGTTTCTGTCGACCCTCAAATACAATTTATTCTTGACGTTCTCTAAGAAACACATGAGGGAATGGACGATAGTTATGAAAACTGCCTGACCTATGCACACAAACGTAGTTGTCACGGGTTTCTTCCAGTCGAGTATCTTATAAATGTAATGGTAACCGTTTTTATCTAAACCACCCGCTACGTAATAAACGATAGAAAACGTTACGTAGACAAACACTATGGTCAAACTCCACCAGAAGTTCCTCAGTCTGAACGGGATACTCGTGACACAGTAATCCAGTATCATTAAAATAGTGTTACAAATGTGTAGCATGACGTTCAGAGGATCCAAATAGTGGATTTCGGGATTGTATATGCTACACCAGTAGGTGATCGTGACCACGAGCGCGGTGTTCGTGGTCACGACGTAAAGGAACCAATAAACCCTGTCTATGAACCCGAGCTTGGACGGATCGGAATCGGATACCTTCTGTTGCCTCCATCGTCGCGACACGAGATAGCCGCCGAGTAGAGCTTGGCTCAAGCCTAACGTCAAATCCCAGTTGGTCAAGTATATCGGCCACTTGTCGTACATGGGCACGACGTTGGGCTCGTAGCTGCCGAACTCGAAGATCGAGCATACGATGATGCATGCCCAGGCCAGGAAGATCAACCAGCGATACAGGAGGTACCACGTCGCTACGTGTCTCTGGCACTTTGGTTCGGTAAGAGATCGTGGATGCGGCGGCTCGTCCTTCTCGTGGAACCATTTCCTCGCTACTTCCTGGCACCAGAGTTTGTTTACCATCGCTCGACGACCTGCGAATCAATAAATCTCCGTCTCTAACGATATCTGATCAATTGCTCGAACGTGAATCATTACTCGAGAAACAAGCAGCAGGAGTTCGGAAAGGACACTACTGTGCGAGACGCGCAGAAGAAATTACGAAACATTGGGAAAACGGGGATTTCCTACTACCGGTCGCCGATCCTATAGATAAGAACGTGGAAACTGAGATTAACGTCATATCATTCAGGAACGTCGGTTTAATTCCTAGAATTTAAATTTGTCAGCGTAATGAACGTTACGTCGTTCTGTGACACGTCCGTGATCATTCGTTACCGGTGATTTTCCCGCTCAAAATCCTGCGATCAAATTCGAAATCGATGTTCATTTGAACTCGTGTTCAATTTAAACACCATTTGTTTTCGTATGAATTCGAACACGGCCATGACAGACGTGAGTTATTGCCGATAAATAGTTTAATTATATGTTTCGTGAAAAATAAAAATGTGGAGGAGTCACACAATCGTTCATTTGGAACATCGATTACCGTGGGTGATGACGACTTACATGACAAACATTGTACGAGAAGAGAAAGAAGTCGCCTCGGAATGAAGAGGCTCCGATACGATATTGTCACCATATTTTATGTTACAAACTCTTCTAGGAGCTCGACGAGTGAGGCAGTAACGATTCATGGAGGTTGTCTAACCTCTGCGAAAGAGCAGGCAATCTCAGCTCTGTTCTAACTGGAGCACGAACTCCTCTAAGAGGAAACAGCTCCGACAGCGGTTCGAGAGAAACACAATAGTAGTGGTTCCGGTCTCGCTGTAGCTCATACGACAGACCATGCGCTCGTCTCCCCTCTACGAGCCAGTTTACTATGACCTCGAGAACATAGTAAACGGAAGCCATCCGTTTGGTATCTCTCTCTTTCGAACCGAACTATGTCTCACAGTTCGAAAACTAGATCCCGTTAAGACAGAACTGAATGGATCAGGGAATCATGAATGATGCGCGCTTTTAAATATGTTACTTCAGCTTCGTCTTACGAATTTTAGCTAAACAGCTGAATTTTGGTCGATGATCGAGCGTTTTTTTGAATCATGACGATAAGTACGAACGTCGTGAAATTATTCAATCTGATAAGTAACCTTGCGCAAATATTTACGTTTTACGCGGTAATCGTTTCGTGCGAACTTTCGATAAGCATTTCTCGAAGTTGAAGATTCCTTAGACACGGTTCTGGGTAATTCGATAAAATGGATAGTTAGAAAATAGCGATAATTCAACGTAGAGTCGTGGACGATCGAGGCGCGAACGATCTGTAGATCAGGCGAACCGGAGCGGAGGAAGGAGCGTGGCGGCGAGTGGTCGGTCGCGCGCTACGTTCGGACGATTGAGGTGGGACAGCCGTGTAAAATCTTTAATCGCATTGTCGAGACACCGGCGCAGATGGGACCTCGTTTCAACTAATTAACCCTTTTGGCCCGAGGAGCTGAGGTTCGCACGGGCAGCGTTATAAGCTCACGCATCGGCGCGCACGTTCCTGCGTAAAGGTCGTGACAGCGCGTTCAATCGGCCAATACCAATTCCCTCTTAATTTATTATAATTCACTACTATTAACTTTGGGATCGCTCGTGGTACAGGTAGCGGTTGTACCGAGAGTTTACACGCTGTCAGAAGACTATCGATCTTTCGTAAAAGGATTCCCGGGTCAATTTCTTTAAACGATAAAATGGTAAACTGGAGCAGGCGCGGTGATGTAGGAACGTGAATTTTTAACTCGCGACGATCAAAAAAAGACAGGACGATCGATAGGATTTCAAGAACCTATATTGTACGCGAGATATGAAGTTTTTTCAGTATAATTGAACGCAACGATAAATTTAGACCAATTTGTGACACCCACGTGGATTGTCAGGAGAAGAATTATTTTTGCGACGAACGACGAGAGAGAATCGCGCGGCTACTTAAGGACAGACTCCGATCGAAAATCAGACGTGTCGTTTTGTCTCACTTGATGGTTTTATACTTACGAGAAGAGATACAATAGATCCTCGCTATAATCGAGTCGCTTGTTTGCGTCCCGTCGTAATCGAATCACTGAACTCAAAGCACTTTGAGTGCTGACTGAACAATATAATTCGGCGTAATCACTGCAATACTGACAAATCCTTATCGATCCGATTGACGATCATTCACATCGATACGTACGTGTTTGTGATATTTCTTACTATTGTTTCGACGATTACGAATTGTTAAATGCGTCGCACGCATGAAAACTATTCGATGCGTCGAAGGAAGGAGACTCGTATTCTACCGTGGATAAAATAATTTACGCACGGTGAGATATAGGGAAACGATTGTCCCGTCCTAGTCCGTTAGTGTTAGTTAGAGAAGGAGAAGAACGTAAACGGATCACGAACCGAGTTGTCGACCAGACAAGAAGAGGGAGGTAAAGCCGTCGGGGGCTGCGACGCGATCAATGCGTTCTTCGATTCCGTCGATCCTCGACGCACGCCTGACCCGTCACTGACCAGACCTCAGGCTCAGGTCTGATCAAAACCCTGCGAGTCAATTCGATCCGTGGCACATTACTCTTTCCCTTCCTCCGCCCTTTGCTTCGCCGTCCATTTAAACCGCCCCTGAACGCCCGAGCTACGATCCACGCGTTCCGAGATCGTACGATATTCTTTTCTCACCGTTCGTCACGTCCATTCTCGAAGACACCGACCAAATCGAATTTAACGAATTTACATTACTTGGTGCGTCGAGGTCGCGGTCGTATTTTGTATATTGACGTTTACTAACCGAGTACTACTTGTTATTCCTTGGTATTCGCGACTCTGGAAGATCGAGGAAAACGGGAAGACACCGATTCTTCAGACGAGCCGGTCAACGATCTCGAGTCTATCGCTCGTGGAAAAACCGAAGGAACGCGCAAAGTTTTTAGGGCCGTCAGTCACTGGGAAGTAGAAACGCGCAAGAAGACTCACCGCTTGGAACAGAAAGGCGACGAGCAGCACTTACAAGAAATAAGAGGAAACGCGAACTCGCGCACCACTGCGAACCGCACAGTCGTGAACCACGAGAATCGTGAAAGAACCCTTGAGGACCGTTCCCCGGGACCCTTCTATCCAGCACTGAGGCAGTCACGCTGTCGCTAGCACGTGTATACCCGGAAATTCGATTGCTCAGCAACAAAGATTAAAGTATTCGTTTCACCGTGAGATCCGAACGACGCGGCACGAGCGACACGGTCGGTGGTCAGGGGGAGAGGACGAGAATCTGCGAGCTCGAAGGGAGATCGATCAGGGCCACAAAAGGTTCGCACCGCATAGCGTGGCGGACGTTGAGAAGCGCAGATGTTCCTTGATCCTGCTGTCGATGAAGGAAATCTGTTCCGGCACGCAGCCGTTCTCGATTTTCTCGCACTCGGGAGGCATTTGAGTCCGGCCTCCTGTTCGACGTACGCCTGGCCCGTGACTGCCCGGCAACCGGCTCCCGCGTGCTTCTTCGGATCAATATCAATCCCTGTGCACCGGCTGCTCGGTCCCCCCAATGTTCTACGGCACTGTGTTCCCTGCAAACATCTTTTCGACACGTTCTGATAATAATTGCCTCTAACCGTCGGTTTCTTCTCACGAACGATCCCTGACGAATCGATCATTGCCTCGCGCCTGAAATCCTTTTTCGTCCCATTCGTTCTCGTACGTTCAGTAATGAAACGAAGGCCAGAGTAAGACGTACGTCAGTCAACAATAAAGACGTACTCTCTCTTCGGTGTCATCGAGCAGCGACGTTTCCTGTATCGCTAAGGAGCCTCGTGTTATGCTTGGTCTCTTAGGAGTCGTTTACTTTTAATTCTAAACAAGGACGAACAATATCTTCAGCCACGTGAAGAACTTATTGTTATTAGCGAGATAGAAGCGTTACGCACGATCGTTGACTAATTACCTGTAGTCCAATCAGAAACCTTCGATATTAAATGGCATGTAGGCTGAATGTCGTACGTTAAATGTATAACGGATTTATTTTTAATGACGAGCTTCGCAAGGTTTTACAGCTAAATACCGTTCAACGTTGCGAATACGAAGAAACTCGGAAGACAAAGAAAGTACTGCGCCATTATTTGGAGAACTTTTCTGTTCGATCGGATGATCTGTGTTACGCACTCGTTTCGTGCGAGACAAATTAACGACTTGCGCAACGCGTTCGTTCGTTAGGACCACGATTTTTCCAATTTCTTGGCTGTACGATGCACCTATGTGTAACGCTTGATGGAACGCGTGATATGTACGATGGTTCATCGAGTCCGTTACGAAAGAGATATTAAATGAGCAGTTTGAGCTTTCGAATTAGCAGTTTTCATTAGGAGTAAACGTTTCGAATAAAATTGTTGATTCGTTTCGACGAATATTCAAACGAAACGAGTCACGTGGTCAGGGAGGATCAAACGTGATCGAGTAAGTATTCGTGGCCGTTTCTGACGGTTTTTGGGAATTATACCAGCGATGGATTCCTTCGTCTCGACGAGAATCATAAATAGCATTTCAAAGTGATAGCCATTCCTTGATTAAATCGTCTTTTAACATTCGGATGTTAAACAATAAAGTTGTAGTTGCAGGAAATAATTGTCGAATCTCGCTGCGAGATACGCGATTGATAAAACGCGTGAGAGAACGGTAGGATCGAATGAAAGTTTTCTAGAAATCGTTAATTGGAATCAGGATGGTCTACCGGGGTAGGAAGGAAGGAAGCCCGGCGCAGAGAGGCGATTGGTCGGCTGGAATCACCAGACTTTCCAGCCACATGCACAATAGCCACGTTCTATCGCTTAACCGACACCGGGCGGGCACTCGTCCCTTACGTGTGATAAGCTATTGAATAAGACCACCGGTAAAACGCAGCGAATACGCGGCAATTTCGTCGCACGCTCGTTTCGAATTTATGACGCACGTAACGCGTGTATCACCTCAAGCGAGCACGCGCCACGCAACCGATCGATCCAGTCGAATTAATTTCTCACGAGATCTACGACGTTCTTCCAGAACCTTATAAATCCTATCGTTGGAGACGAGTCCCTTGCGCAGTAGACGGTTTCTACTCACTGGCCTTTATTTTCTATAATTTTACGTGTGACGGATATTTGGACGATCGGAAGCATACTTTCGGCGTTGCGCAACTTTTCTTGCCAGCTTCGCGTGCTCAAATATCTGCGATTCGTTTGCATCGCGGAAATCGTGCCTCGTTACGTCCGCAAACGTCGTTTGCATCGTGGAAATTGTGCCACGTGAAGCTCGCGTCACGAGAGATACCGATGAATTTTACGAAAGCGGATACGATGTCAATTTGCGCAAGAATGCAACTTTTTTACTTGTGACTGCACGCGCTTTTTCTACAGCCGTCTCCGGACACAGTCCAGGAGCCAGCGACAGATCTCTTTCATCAAAACTACCACAGTTGAGTTTTATTTATGTGATAAATGTAATCTTATAACGAAGCCTCGTGAATGTCAGCATTTTAATCACCAAAGTTGCAAAATTTATGTAACAGTTGATATTATTAAAAGCGATCCAAACTGTACAATCAGCTGCCTAAGTCGTAAATAATTATGCGTCAGTTATTTTGGGCTATTATAATACATTGTTGAGTTTAGCGATACCGCCAAAGTATGAATAATCAATAGCTTTACGTCTATCGTGCTAATTACTTTTAGTGGCAATTTCAATTTCAGCGGTATCACTGAACTTGATGATTACCGACGTTTGTCCTCTATGTAGCATCAGACACGCATTACTGCAATGATGTTTAAGTGATACGATGTAATGATTTTTCAATGGACAAAATAAGGAAAATGACCCGAACGAATGATCATTATTCGAGATGAATTCAATGTCAAGTTCACAGCCGGGTATGCGATTTGTACAATGAAACTTAGCATTCCGCCTTCGAGCTGTGAGATGAAATTGCGTTTGTCATACGGGAAGGAGCCGAAATCGTTAAGTAAGAAGGAAGAGAAGACGCGATCGGTGGAAAAGACCGCGTAGACACACGTGGAACGAGTATCGTGGATCTTGTCGCGTACCGACGAGTTCTATTTTATAAATACACGAGACCGTTGCAGGAAGGAATGAACGCTGTGAGAATACCGGGTTCTCGTGGTTCGTCGACTTGCGCGCGTCGGCTTCGTGTACCAAAAATAATCGAGACGTTACGTCTAGCCGGCCTCTGCTCGGTTTCGGGAGGCTTCTTCGAGTGCCAGTCGTTGCGAGCATAAAGTGAGAACGAACAGTGAGAAACGACGTGAAATGACGCGTCGCGTCGCATGGGCTCGGTACACTCTTTTCTGCGGTTGAACACAACTTGATATCGCAAACGATGAGATCGTCGGGAGTCGGTGGCCGACCGATCGTTCTCCTCGTTTACTTCCTCTGCACCGGTTGCCTCGCCAAAGATTGGTACACGTGAGTAGCGCCTAGCCGTTCGATCGCGCAACGAAATTATGTACAGTTATTTTTGTCAGTCGTGCGCATTTTATTTCTTTAATAAATAATCGTTAACCGGTTCGCAGAGTTACACGATGGGCTGAAACGTTGGGCGCCGAATTATGGGAACTCGCGGAGAAGGTCGCCAGGCCCGACGAACTGTTGAGCGTAAGCTATCACTTTTAATAATTCACGAGTCTCTAAAAATGAAACCATCTTTTCGTCTAAACGCGCATTAAACACGGAAGCGAGAAGACGTAAGTACGCGGCGTGTACAGATCGTTCTTTTGAAATTGAAACGTGCTTCCAATTATGCACAAATCCCTTTCGTTAAAATCGACATAAAAAGGAATATGAGCGAACGATGAGTGAGAAAACAGTCGGGTGATCCGGATAGCTAGACGATGAAATTGAAGAAAAATAAAATAGGAATCGTTTGCAGAATTTGAAAGGGTTGCGGTGACAGCGCGTATCGACCTACGATAAATTGACTCGTCGACCCGTTGCCCCGGCAATAATAACAGCGTCGTTAATAAATTTCTACCAAGAGATTAATTAACAGGGCAGGCCATTATCGATGCCCCTGTACTCGCGTGGCCGTGACGAATTGAATTGAGTTGTATGACGCGAAACTGCGCTCGTGCGATCTCCATACAAAAAGTGCAGCGTCGGCTGTTCAGAGCGCAGCTTCCGTGCACAGATGCCGCCTGCGATACCTTTACAACGGGGCGGCGAATCGCACTTGAATTTTTTCTATCTCGAATACTTCAGGACTGATCGATTAATTATTGCGTTCATCTTTAGTAAACTCGGTGAAAGATCTAAACTACGGTCAAAGAAATCGGATGAATGAACGTAATTCATTCTCGCTTTTCAATCGTAACAAGTTGTTTTGCATAATTCGATTTTACGAACGATCTATTCGATGTAATGTGAAATAATCTGTTTTTCTGATTATTCTCGGTAATGCAATGACGCATCGCCGTCGCATGGATCGTGGGTGTAGTTAATAATAGAACGGAGCCAAGATTCGTAATGTAACAGGCCGTTAGTACCATTTAAGCGTTCGAAGTGGGACACAAGATATTTACGAGGGCACGTTTGGCGTCCATCGATGAAAAAAATCACTCCCGAGGACAGTTCACCCTTTGGTTCACGTTATTCAGTAATTGATCTCGCGTTTTCAACACCGGCGTGCGAAAACCGCAGCTGTTACCGTTAACGAGTCAGGTGGTGAATCTGGGGTGGTAGTGGACCAGGTGTCGACCATCGGTTTAGTTTTTCAATTTTTTCGTGTTCCAATAAAAATGAGATTTGCCATGAACTTCTTTTCACCCTCCAAGAATTACAATATACGTCTTACCGTCGATGCTGTACCTACTTTTATAGACTACATTCATTCGTTATGTAGTAGTAGTACTAATTTTATTATAAATGCATAAAATCTGCGATCTACTCGCAACAAACCGAGACTTTATGCAGGTTTCATGAACCCCTGGAGGCATCGCCCTTAAAATCTCTGTTCTGTCCTATTTTTAATTCACTACCCCCGCAATCTTCATCGCGTGCGTGGTATTACGAGAACGCTATCGCTCAACTCGAAACTTCCGTTCCGATCCGAAGGAAGGCACGGAGTTCATTACGTATTGTCGAGAGAAACAATGCGACGCGGTGAACGCTGGCATGTGCGGATAACAAAAAAGAAGGGGAAAAGAACGGTGGTTTCGGTGGAAGAAATTAATAGTAGTGTGGCGTGACGGGAAGGTAAAAAAGCGGTAGAATCCAGGTCAAAGACATGGGCTACCGGATGAATTGCAGAAATACAAAGCTATGAACACCCGGGTGGAGGATAAATCTGGGGAGGAGCTGGTGAGCATAATCAGCGAGAACGTTGGAAGGATGCTCAGGCGGAAGATGGACGCGGTGACCTGCATCCGTATCGCCGCTGAAGAGAACGCGGAGACCTGGGAGGACGACGGGGAGAACATCACCTACGTTTCCGGGAAGTACAGCCCGGTGCCGGGTCTACCGAAGCCGTTCATCCCGGAGAACATGCGGAAGAACATGTCAGCGTACAGGTTTGATGAAACAGTATTTGACTCGATTCTTGTCTCGTCCCCGACTCTCGTCGAGCCACCCGAAAACGGCACGGATCTTCGTCGAGCGATTCGGTGCGACGACATCGGATGGAATCGGGGCGAGGGGCTCGAAACGTCTTCTGGTGAACGATCGAACCGCGAATCGCATCTAGCGTTCTGTCCTGCTCTAAATAGCTGAGCGATCGAAGACGTTCCGAGCATTCGCTCGAAACCGTGTCTCCTTGTATACGTGTACGAACGGTGTTGTTCGACCAGACCTTGTAAAGCGGGAAACGATACGTAAGGCCGTACGTTAGCCACGGGAAAACTATTTTCAGGGAAATAGAGCTGACGGCAGACTCCCATTTCTATAACATACCGGTGAACACGAGCTTCTCTTCGGTACACATACCGACGAACGTGTACGACATGTCACCGGCGCTGATCGAGGACATCAAGAAGACCGAGGCCCTTGACGACGTCTTCCGGCAGAACTACGAGTCGGATCCGGCCCTTTCCTGGCAATATTTCGGCTCCGTCACCGGCCTGTTGAGGCAGTACCCTGCCATGCAGTGGCGGACGGATCCTACCGAGAACATCGAGACAAAATCCGAACCGGAAGACGACGAGAATCCCAACGACGAGGATAACGAGGAGGACGAGGACGAAAAACCGGCTGATATTTATGATTGCAGAGTACGCAGCTGGTTCATCGAAGCAGCGACTTGCAGCAAGGACATGGTGATCCTGATGGACACCAGCGGGAGTATGGCCGGCATGAGGAAGACCATCGGTGCGAATCAAACCTTGTCTCACTGATCGAATTTCGAATTGATAAAAATTTGTCAAACTATTTACCAGTCCTTCCGGATCTAGTATTCGCAAATTTTGCATTCGCGGGATTCGAAAATTAGAACGCTCGAACCGCGTTGACGGAAACCGTTAGAATACACCGAATGTGTACGTCATACTCGGGAGTAGGCTTGCGGTTGTTCCGTGTAAGCCGTGTAACGCACGCTTGGAATGCGCCGCGTAGCCTCAGATACGCGGCTATTGTTTCGGACTAGATATACAGATACGTACATATGTACGTATCGCGCATTTGCATACACGTATCCCGCACCGTGGAGACCTTCGCGAGTTATGCGTTTCACGATCGAAGCTTGATTTTCGTCGTTCATCGACGTCTATTCGACGAGCCTAAGCTATGATCGTCAGCGATGACCGAACCAATTACCCGTTTCATCTTTTTCAGCTAGGACAACGGTGAACGCGATATTGGACACGCTCTCGAACAATGATTTCGTGACCGTGCTCAGTTATACGAACGTAACATACGACGTGGTCGATTGCTTCAAGGACATGCTGATACAGGCTACCCCGGAGAACGTGAACACCTACAAGAAGGCCATAGTCTCGGTGAAAACCGAGGGACTGGCCAACCTGACGGAAGCCTTCGGCAGAGCCTTCAGCCTTTTGAGCACGTACAGGGATGCTCGTGGCTGCAGCGCCGACACGCCATGCAATCAGTTAATTATGCTCGTGACGGACGGTGTGCCGGGGAACTTGACAGAAGTAAACGGCTAAATGATCGTGTACCAATTACTTAACGTACTAATCGTCTTTCTCCTTTATTAAAAATATACCCGGTCTAGCTAATAGCGGAGTCTTTCCTCCAACGCCGAGAACACCAGCGGTCATTCGCATATCAATCGTAATTAACGAGATGATCGTGTTCGCCTGACCTACGACTTCCTGTGAACCGTCGGGTAAGAGATCGCGGCATCGCGTCGCGTCGAAATCGTGCGACGGTCCGATTTGAATCGCGAGGAGAGGAATTGTCTCGCGTTGGGAAAAGAGAAGGCGCCGCGGGATTTCCCAGCGAGAGATCCTCGCCGAGTAGCTCTTCAATTTTATGAGATCCCACTCGAACCAGCGTGGAACACAGGTCTCTGTCTTTCCATCTCTCCTTCTTTTTCGTTCCTTCCGTCTTTCTCCGATCTTCCCGACCTCCCCTTTTCTCTCCTTTCCGCGACCATTTCCCTCGGTCTCTTTCCATCTTTTTCCCCGTTTCTCTATCGGTCTACCGTGTCTCGTTCTCCTTCTCGCGCCGCAGCCTGTTCTCGTTCCATCGAAGCTCTGCCCTCCTCATCGCTCCTTCCAGCGCTTGGAAAACGCATCGTCAACGATAACGTCGCGCGACACGGTTACGTCACGATTACGCGCGATTTCATGCTCGCGAAACACGATACGTGTAACGCATACTACACAGTACATGCGCGTTCCTCCGTTTCACTCGGATCGCATCTCTTCATTTTTTTAAATCATACTCGGTTTCAATCGAGACGAGCATTAATTTTTTATTCACACCGATAAAACGTGTTTGTTCTCTATCGGGCACGTTTCATCGGTACCCAGGTGTTCAGATCGTGGAATTGGCGAGACAACGACACTCACATACCCGTACGAGTGTTCACGTATCTCCTGGGCAAAGAAGTGACGAAGGTTCGCGAGATCCAATGGATGGCCTGCCTGAATCGCGGTTACTACACGCACGTTCACACCCTGGAGGAGGTCCGCGAGCAGGTGTTAAAATACATACCCGTGGTGGCGCGACCCATGGTTCTCCAGGACAAGGTTCACCCCGTCGTATGGACTCACGCCTACGCGGACATCACGGTACGACGCTGACGATCTCGTTTCGTGAAATTAATTACTCATTCCTCCCCCACGTTTCGTATGAAATCGAATTGGCTACGCGATATCTTTGAACAAACGATCATTTTCATAACGATCCATTAAACTGTCTGTCCCAGAGACGTTTGACCCTTGAGAAAGATGTCAGACGTAGGTGATCTACCCTGTACGTCGTACAGAGCGTAGACGTTCCAGGCTCATTCAGTTTTAAGGAATTTCATTTATAAAATATTCGATGATACCGTGTCACCGACTCTGTAAACAGTTCTGATTCGCATTCCACTAGAATCCAGCACTGGCCACTTGGCTGTGGCTAGTGATGCGCCACGAGGAGCAACGGTCGCGGCTTCAGAAATATCTGAAAGGAAAGCGTCTCGGCGTGAGAATGAACGAGGATGCGATCTACATACAGCAGGTTGAAAAAGAGTAGAGTAACCACCACCACTACCCCCCCTAGAAGCTTGAAAGCCGCCTTGTCGTTGTGCCGTTGCTATTTTTTCTTCCCTGATACGTCTAACCGATCGTGCTAGGCCAGGATCCATAGGCGATTGTGTTTAATTTTGTTTTTAGATATTGTCCCCTGTCCCGGTTGAACTTTTTGTCGATCCCGCAGGATTCCAGTAGAAACGTAGTGGTTTCACCTTGTTGCATGCGATTGCCCAATATTAACGCGATCCTACACTGTAATTCGAATACTCGTCGATTCGTACTACATTTTTTGTTACGTCGTATCCAGATCTGTCCTGCAGCGAGAAAGAAGGATACACTCGTGTTTCAACGATCGAAGCTGACGATAATGATTTGTTTTACGCGTGTGTAACAGTTGCACAAGGACGAGGACGTGCGGCAGGACGCGTCGACGTTGAACACGACGGCATGGCAGGAGTACAGGCTGCTCACTTCCGTCAGCACGCCCGTGTTCGACCGCAAAGGGAATCGGAACAATCGAACGAGAATGGCCAATCTGCTGGGTATCGTCGGGACCGACGTGCCGATCGACGACATACGAAAGCTCACGTTGCCGTATAAGCTCGGCGTCAACGGTTACGCCTTCATCGTGTCCAACAACGGTTACGTGATACTGCACCCCGATCTCAGGCCGGTCTACAAGGGCAAGCTCAAGCTCAATTACAACAGCATCGATCTGACCGAGGTCGAGATCTTGGACGACGGCCGGGGGCCCAGGTAATTTTGATCTCGTGCCAATTGCGAATCTCCAATAATTCAGCGCTGTTCGCGGTTCGAAGACGAAAGTCTTGAGGAAGGATTCCGGTTTAGAACTTTTTTCAGTACGTATAATCTCGGGTATTCGAACGAAGAAAACACGAACCTTCTGGTATTGAAACGTCATAATGACCAGAGGGATTCGTGTCCCAGCGGGTCGAGGCACGTAACGCGTTCTGAAACTCGTCTCGCGATAAATATCGATTTCGTGCCGGGGTGATAAAGGGTTTTTCACTAAAAACGAGTGCAGGAACCCGGGGCCGGAGTTGTTGGACCTTCGCGCGGCGCTCGTCGACCACAAAAGGGGCAGCCTGAAAGGGGTGCCGGTGAAATTGCATTACGACGACAACCGGCGGGTGAATCTCGAAAGACGCGACTACTTCTACGAGCCTCTGCCCGGAACCCCTTTCGGTCTCGCGGTCGCCATACCGAACTACGGGACGACTTGGATCAAGGTAATCGATCGCTTCCGGGATATGTCGCACGTACACAAGGTGTCGCACAAAGAAGTTTACCCGACGCTTATGTTGTTGTCGAGGTCGGAGATGAGATCCGAAGGAATCAGAACCTGAACATAGACATCTCCGGCTTCTTCGTGGGGAACAACTGGCGGGTGCATCCCGGGTGGGTCTATTGTCGTTTCCACTATCTCGAGGGGCACGAGTTCGACGGTCCCGAAGACGAGCTGAGGTACTTTTTGGACCTGTTGAACAAACCTGGCTGGCGATGGGCGGAACAATACGACGCTTACACCCTCGACGAGAACGAGACCGACTACGTCCCCAACTGTGGTAGACAAACGCTGTCGCACGAGGATTACTACTGCAACAAAGAACTGATGCAGCTGTTGATATTCGACGCGAAAGCGACGAACGCCAGTTTCAACGGCGATTTCGTGTTGGAGGACGCCCGGGCGAGGCACTTGACGGAATTGTACGGGATCTTTTTAAGATTCGTCGCCACTCAGAGCGGTCTGACGAGGTGGCATTATCTGGATACGAACAAGCTACCGGGGACAGAGGAAGACGACGGAATCGCGTTCGGAGACCTTCACAGAAGGGCCGTCAACGAGCCTTGGTACAAAGGCGCTATTTTTCAGAACATTCTTGACCCGAACAGCATATCTCTCTCAGGTGCGAAGCGTGTCACCAAGGGTAAATCAAGCAAACGTCCCTCACGGTCCGTCGAAACGAAACAAAAGCTGACGATAGCTTCATTGATTTCCCTTCGGAATACGAGGGTTCCACTTCTTTCGTCGTATCGTCTCATTTGTCTCTTATAAAACAACTCTGTACTTTTTGTATCGCGCGCTAACGTGCTCCAGTGACGATAAAAGTCACACGATGATATGAAAACTGATTATCTGTGAAACTCGATCGATTTTTCTATTAACGAAAATTACAACCAACGATTCGAGAACCGTAAGCTCCGTGTGCTTGATTCACCGAGTTTCAGACTCGAAAATCGACTTTTTTACGATAATAATCATCCACGTGGAACGATCGCAGTCCCTACGGAGTTTAGCTTCGACGCGACGCTGACCGCTTCGATTGGAATATTCCCAAAGGACGGCGGCAAAACGGCGCCAGCCGCGGTGATCGGCTTCCAAATGCCGATGAAAGACCTCTACGATAGATTCATCGAGTTGACTTCGAACCCGAGCAACACCAGCAACCTAAACTGCGGCTACGAATGGATAGATTGTTACTTGCTCGATCAGAACGGATACGTGGTGATATCGGAGGGGCACAACGACACCGGTCAGTTCATGGGCACCCAAGAAGGTGCCGTGATGAGCTCTATGGTAGCTCAGGGTCTCTACAATTCCGTCGAGATCTACGACTACCAGGCGTGGTGCGACGACCTCGTGAGTAATTTAATTCACGCCAGTAAAGTCTTCAGTATCAGTAAATTCGTTACGCTCGTGAATAGGACGCGGATTGTTTTTTATGTTTAATTTGAGAAATGAAATTTAACGAGTATCTGCAGCGCATTTACGATTGTATGAAAGCAAGTTCGTCCAAGAGATTCTCTCACCCGGGTCCGCGATTTTACTCGATTTCTCATCTATCGTAGACGACAAACCGTGTAGCATAAACTTACAGTTCGGCAAAGTTTCGTTACCGAAGAAGCTCGTTGAAAGCTTCGGGCGACTCGCGAGGGGAAAAAAAACTAAATAATCGTAAAGTTCCCGAGGACCGGTCATGTCTCAAATCCCCCTCGTTCGGTAGACAAAAGTTTCGGTGCGGCGGTGTAGCCGCGAACATTTCGAAAACGAAGTAAAACGAAACTCGGCCAGGGGAGAACAGTTTTCCTCACGCCGCGAAACAAAACCGTGTCCGCAGCGTATCGAGGCTGCGGCCAGCACTCTCACGGAGCCGTTGGTGCACGTCTGGAAACTGTTGCTCTGGTTTCTGCTGCGCGTGACGTGGTTCATGACCCAGTTCGTCGACTTGCCGGTCGGCTACGCCAAAATTCACTTCGACGAGGACGCGCCCGACCCGCCGCCCCCGCCGCGACCCTATCTCTACCACTACCCCTGCGACCAGAAGAGGACCCTCTACATGATCAACAACACGATCGCTGGGCAGGGTATCACCAACCACTCGGACCACTGCTCGAGGCCCTTTTATGCGCGCAGGGTAGGTATCGCTTTCGTTCGATGACTACTCACCGTGTCGAATACCCTCTTCGTCGAGTGAACTACGCGTAGTCCTTGTAGAACGTACATCGTTCACCCTTTCAGCGCTCGTGAACCAACGACTCTGACGAAGCGTTTCGCAGACGCGTGGGAAGGTCGAATGATCAAATCGTTTCGTTGTCTTATATTCGATCGGGTTTTCTAGGTACCGCACACGAACCTGTTGTTAGTGGTGATCGACACGTTGTATCCAACTTGCTACGAGAGACTGGAGGTGACTCCAGTGAACATATCGCCTCTGGAATATACGAACGGTACGGAGAGCGCGCCCTGTCATAAGATCCCGTTAAACGACTTGAAGAGACGACGCCTGGAGGGTTGTTTCACGGAACATGCCTTGGAGTACGAGATCGAGGACTGCGGAGGGGCATCGGAGCTCACTGTGTCTCTCGCGCTGTTCACCGTCGTTATCGCCAGAATTTTATACACGATTGTATGACCGCGATTAACGACACGGATCTCGTTTCCTGCAACGTGAACGTCACATTTCTCTAATAATAAATACAATAAAAGTAACAGGAAAGATCACAGGAGTGTATTTTATTGGTAAAACCCTTTGACCCGTCGTTTCCCGAGATGATACTCGATCTTCCCACTGGACCAAACGCGTCGTTCCACGACGAATCGATCGGGGCGTAAAAACTCGCGAAACATCCTTTCAGCCTTGAGAGATATGAATTTCTGGCGGCGCCTCGAAGTCTGCTGGAAGGATGAGAGGAACTTGCCCCAGAAAATGTTTTCCTATCCCGCGCCCATCCTCTCTGCCCACGCCCGGTCGTAACTTCTCGATTCGATCCCGATTCTCTCGTCTCGTGACAATGTCTAAGTCGAAGCAGTCTACTTTGTTAAATGAATCAGCAATCTGCGAGAATCATGATTCGTAAACACGATTCGGTATCGAATTCCCGACTTCCTGTAAACATGGTTTCTATCTAAACGTTTAAACGTCCAGAAGGAACGAGCAACGTTCGCTGAAGAACGTCATCAGCGTAGGACGACGGAATGCGTGGTCTCGTCTGAAAACCACCCCCGCAAGAATCGATTCACGAGACGAGGAACGTAGCTGGAGAAGAAACGCGCTAAGCTTTCGGAGACAAACATTACTATCAATTTGGACGGGAACGGCGGGCGACGCGGCGCCGAGACGTCGTCTCGCGTTTCTGGCTTCGCGGCGCCCGCGCGCAGGTTCTCCGGCGTCGATCGATAATATCGGCGAACAGCGCGGGGGAGCGAAAACGGAGTGAAAACGGAACGGTGCGCGCACTGTGCATGGCGACGACGAGCACGACGACGACGAGCACGGCCGATTCGGAGTATTCTTGATGTCAGTCGCGAACCTCACCTCAGTCTCAGTTTTGTTTACCGTGTCCTCGCGTGAACACCGGAGCGGCTTACGACGTCCGAGTCATGAGGTCCCGCGTCCTACCTGCTATCGCCATCCTGATCCTGATCGAGGCAGCCGACCCTGGTGACGGCATATCGTCCGCTACGTAAGTCGTTCGACGACGTTAAATTAACTCACCGGAGTTAATTTAGATCTCTCGTGGATTTCGCGTCGGTGAACGGGGTGACACGATCACTGCACGCGCCACCCTCTTTCGTACGTACGGGGAAAAACGTGCGCGACGGTGCACGTTTTTTCTGGTCGATCTGTTTTCCAATTCCTCGTAGAAATCGTTTCCGATTGACAAACAATTTGAAGCTGGAATTTCTTTCCGATTCTAACGCATCGACACGACCACTGATCTGTCGGGCACAAGTATAATTTATAAACAGTCGAGTGACATTGTACGATACTCTGGAGAACCGCTGAAATCGTCATCGGTTCGTTCAATTATAAAATCGAACGAAGACGTGATCGAAACGATTTCTTATTTATTAGCTTCGGTATGTTGCTTCGGTTTAAAATCAAGAACCGCGTCGTTGTTTTCTTTTCCTTCGATTCAACGCTATTCACGCTAGTTGCGTGTCCACGGTAAATGCTCGACGTAAATTGGGAATTATAATGGTAATGCGGATTTTCATATCAGTTTGTGTCGACAACGACTCGATTGATCTCTCTTTAACAGAACGTTCAAAGATCAGCTGAACGAATAACTCATTTAACTATTATTAACTATTTAAATATTAACGCCCAGAGTGAAAAGATGGGCGCACAGATTGGGTTTCGAGCTGTCGCAGCTGGGCACGTACGTGACCAACGTGGAAAAGTTCCACGAGAGCTACAAGCAGGCGACGGTGAAGCCACGTGATGGCAACGCTCTGGTCCACGAGATCGCTAAAGACATCAAGGCCATGATGGAGTCCAAGATATCGGCTATCAAGGTTCGCTCACTATGAAAAACCGATCGTTAAACCGGTCACATCGATCTAACGAACGACCCGAGTCACGAGACATTATAAATCCGCGTTCTCAGAGAATCATGGACGTCGCGGAGACCTCGGCTCTGTCCGCGCCGGACGTCGATCCTCCGAAAAACTACAACTTTACAAACGCGAAGAACAACACGATCGAAGTGAGGCACAGTAATCATTTCGGGGGCCAAGTGAACCTGACCATGTCGGCGGTCCACGTGCCTACGAACGTGTACGAGCGAGCCTCGAACGTGGTCAGGGCGATCAGGTGGTCCGAGGAGCTCGACAAGACGTTCATCAACAACTACGAGCAGGACCCGTCTCTCTCCTGGCAGTACTTCGGCAGCGCGACGGGATTCATGAGACAGTACCCGGCCACGAACTGGTTCATGGAACCCGTCGATCTGTTCGACTGCAGAACCAGGAGCTGGTACATCGAGGCTGCCACCAGCCCGAAGGACGTTCTCATTCTGATCGACACGTCCGGCAGCATGACCGGGATACGCAGAGAAATAGCTAGGCACGTGGTGAACAACATTCTCGACACACTCGGCAACAACGATTTCGTCAACATCATCACGTTCTCCAACGAGACCAAAGAGGTAAAACGGGCTATATCCGAGTCGGCCGAGACGATGCAAATTGAATCGAGCGATTCGAGGATCGATCGTTGACGCTCGTGTTCCACAGGTAGTGCCGTGTTTCAACGACACTCTGGTCCAGGCGAATCTGGCGAACGTGAGGGAATTGAAAAGGGCGATCATGAACCTCGACACGGAGAGGATCGCGAATTTCTCGTTGGCCTTGACCACCGCGTTCGAACTGCTCGAGAACTATCGGATCGAGAAAGAAGGCGCCAGGTGCAACCAAGCGATCATGCTGATAACGGACGGGGTTCCTTACAACTACAAGGAAATATTCGAGACGTACAACTGGCGCGACAATCTGGAGGAACCGTACAAGGCCGACATGCCCGTTCGGATATTCACTTATCTGATCGGCAGAGAAGTGAACGACGTGAAGGAAGTCCAGTGGATGGCTTGCGCCAACAGGGGTTACTTCGTTCACCTCTGCACCCTCGCCGAGGTCAGAGAAGAGGTACTTAATCGATAAAACACTTTTTCGTTGACGCAGTCTTGGCTCCGGTGGAGGAGATCTAGTCGGACGGGTATTCGATCGCATTCGTATTCGCACATTGATCCGATTCATTGAGAGACGAGCTGTTGGCTTTATTCATAATTGTGAGACCACGTTCATCACGCATTGGCTGATTGATCAGGTACTCAAGTACGTTCCCGTGATGGCACGACCGCTGGTCCTCGGTCGTAACGATCACCCGACCATCTGGACCCCGGTTTACGCGGACGTGACGGACCCGAAGATAACCGACTGGCTGTGGGAGCAGAGGGAGAGCGAGGAGCAGAGGGAGCGGTTTCTCAGGAAGCGAAGGGAGAGATTGTTCAATACCGAGAAGCGGGACCGGAAGTTCGTGAAGAAGCAGAAGGAGTGGCACGAGCAGGGCAACGAGCTTCAGAAGTACAGGCTGATGACCTCGGTCAGCATGCCGGTGTTCGACCGGCGGGAGAACGCGGTAAGTGATTTCCATTTATAAGAGGGCCTCTCTCGAAACGTACTAGGGAGGTTCGTACAATTAATCGTACGATTACACTCGAAGGGAAATGAGAAGAAACAAGTGCTCTGTGGCGTGGCCATAAACGACATAAACTAAAAATATCCTGCGACTCGTGTCGTTATCCACGGTAAATTAATATTCCGGATCATCGTTCGCTCCGTTCTATTAATGTCACGGCGGCGCATACGCGCGAAAGTACTCTCGACTCGATCGATTAACACGTCGAAAAGAATCTGTCGTGGAACAGCTACGAACGAACGAGCTCTGTCTAATTATTTTCTTTAACACGCATCCGACGAAACGTTCGGGCCATCGATTAGAAACGCCGACGCAGTTCAGGGTTCGACGTTTAGAGATTCGAGAATGCGAATGCATTAAATATTATCGCACGTATTCACAAGACCATCGTTCTAGCACGTCTCACGACACGGTCCCCGATCACGATCCCCCGTTTCGATCGATCACCCGATATCAAGACGTGTCAGCCCCGAGTTTACCCTCTTTACCCATTGGCGAATGAAAATCGTTTAGCCGCGCGTAATCCGGCCGCCCTCCCGCGATCGTCTCGCGCGCATCTTTCTTTCCTTCGGTTTTAAGTTCCTGTTTGTCCACAGAACATCACAAGGCAGGTGCTGGTGAACGAGGCGTACTGGGTGACAGAGACAAGAGAGGTTGGCAGCTAATCAAACAAAAAATGACACAAGCAACGTTGTTTCAATGCATAGAGCCCCGTACCCTTCCCTGCGACCCTTTCTTTCGTATTCGACCGCGCAACGCGACCCGTTCCGATTTCCGCGCTCGACGACTCCACGGAGCGACGTTCTCGACGGCTCTCGTTCATTTTTATCGAAATCGGACAGAGCGGAGGAAATCCAGGAACGATCGTCGCCGCCACGCGACCTTCTTTCGTTTCCATTTAGGTCCACGTTCATCTCTCCGGTATCTCACTTTGGGCTAACACTCGTACCTAGTTTTAATCATTAGGTAGGTTTAGGTACTTACTTTAGTCTACCCCGTGCCCTGTTCGAGACGAGTAGAAAATAATAATAAAAAAAAAAAGGATGATCCCGCCCGCCTGTTGGATTGTGAACGGCGACACTCTTCCTCTTAATATCGTTATTGAAACTCGTAGAAGAACTGGTTCTTGCAGTGACCGTACATTATCATACGTATTACGAGGTGAAAATAATTTTGATCGGACGTAAACAGAGTACCGAGCACACGTGTAAACGCGATTGCTACGGTACCATTTGATCAGTTTTGTTGAGTGCTAGATCTCGCTAGACAAGTAATACAGTAGATTTAATTGAAACGTCGCCGTTCCGATCACCGTCGGAAACGAAATAGATCGCCGATCGCGCTCTCCTTCGCGAGAGTAACGCGAGTCTCGTTCGAAGGAAGATCGACGGTCGTCGGAACGGTAACGTCGTGGCTAATTATTGTGATTTGATCATTAACTTAGGACAGCCTGCGTCAGACGTTAATTGTTCTTATTGTGTATCGTTATTATTATTGAGATAGTAGTTGAGCTAGTTACACGTCCAGCAGTACACGTCAGTGATTATTATTATTATTATTATTATTATTATCATTATTGTTATTGCTACTGTTCCTTTTAGTAACTATCATTTCTTTACGTTTCCTTTGATATACTAGAACATGTGTCGTTAGACGAATTCATTGTGATAGCATTTATTATTGGAGAAAGGTAGACAATGCTTATGGTTATGCGACTTGGGATGATGATGATGACTCGTAATTAATCTCGATACACGAAACTCGGTTCCCGGTGTTACGGGATTTCGCTTAAACCCTGTTGCGATTGTTTGCGCAGACACGGATCGCCGATCTCCTCGGTGTCGCGGGCACGGACGTTCCCATCGAGGAGATAGAGAAGCTCATGATGCCGCACATGGTAAAACATATACATCGATATATATATATCGAACGAACAAATCGATTTTACCAATTATTCCCGTATACCCGTTCGTAGCTCGGCGTCAACGGATACGCGTTCATCGTGACCAACAACGGATTCATCCTGATACACCCTGACCTCCGGCCGGTGGTGAGTATCCGTGAGTTTGGTCCCAACCGAACAACGTTTATTAACGCGACCAGCGTGTAGTTTCAGAGTATTCTGAAGCCAGCGTACAACAGCGTCGACATGGCCGAGGTCGAATTGATGGACTCCGATAAGGAGCCCAGAGACTTTGACGAAGGACTCATCATGGTAAGTTTCCGTCTTTTTTCGATCGGTCTTTCTCGAAAACGAACTTCCACAGACGTTCTCTTCTTCTCAACTTATTTTCGGCTCGAGAGATCCTTCGTAACGTGATTACTCTCGGCATCTGTCTAATTATTATTATTTGCGCAGCTTCGAGACGATGTAGTCAATCAAGCGAACGGTAGCGTGACACTGCACACCAAGTATCATTATGATAACATGGTGAGTACCTCGTGGCCCAGACAAATTCACCTCTCTCACGATGTCAAGGCTGCACGAACCCTTACATAAAGACAATGACGAAGCATCCAAGTTTTAACAAATACTAGATATTAGATTAACAAAACGGTGCACAAAAAAGCTTTTGGCATAGATCTCACGGCTCGTACAGCCTTCCGAGTTTGTCATCGACTTTGCAGAACTGTCTTCCGTCGAAGTCGTTAACACCCGATTCCTCTTTATTTTAAAGAGACGCGTGGGAAGAGTAAAGAGGAAGTACGACTACACCGGTATACCGAACACTCCGTTCACGGTGGTGGTCAGTCTTCCGGAACACGACCACACCGGAAGTTATCGCGTGCACGCAACCGAGGATATACACCGGTCGAACGTCAGCGGTAAGGAAACAGTCCTCTGTTCTATTAAGTATGTATTGGCTATATAGTCAATTCCAAACGTTTATGTACTTTAGAAACGCATTTTTTTTAAATAAATCAGACATCGGAAGAACAATGCTAATAATAAACAACAAAAAAAAATTTTTTTATTTTTCCGACATTTTTCCAAGGGGTACCCCTTCAAATTTTGCGAAATTTTCGTTTTTTGCCAATAACTTCGAAACCGTA
>NW_017179316.1:553991-569582 GCF_001652005.2 Ceratina calcarata
TTGTAGAGGACGACGAGATCTACAATTTCCATGTAAAAATTCTTCGCTAGCGTCAATAGTTTACGAGTAATTTGCAAAAAACTGTTTTTTCGTTTTTCGCCAATAACTCGTAAACTATTAACGCTAGCGAAATACTTTTACATGGAAATTGTAGGTCTCGTTGTCCTCTACAAGAAAGGTCCTATACAATTTTCTCGTATCTCCAAGGGTTTAGGAGTTATTGAGGAAAAACGAAATTTTTTTCCAAAAGTTCGCCGTTTCGACGCTGGGATGGTCGGATTTTGTCAACATCAATAAAATGCCAAATAATCATACGTAACTCATTAAATATCGAAATTAGAAGATAAATGGACTATTTTTAATTATCGGAAATGCGTTTTCCTAAGATACATACATTTTTGGGATTGACTGTATAGCCAATACATCCTTAAACGAAATATATTGCAAATGAAATGCCTCGGAAATTATTAGAAATTCCACGTCTGCGGAGTCTGAATCATTGGTACTAATGCGAAATCGTTTGTAAAACAGGCAAGAAAGTGTCCGATTACTTCTCTGGCACGAACTGGCGGGTGCATCAAGATTGGCTCTACTGCAAGTAAGCGGAAAGAACGCTTGAGAACGACGTGTATCGGTGACATATTACTGTTTTACTGTACAGATATCATTACGAGGACGAGCGATCGTTCGACACCCCAGAAGCGCAGTTGCTGCACTTCCTGGAGCGAACTCGCCAGCCAGGCTGGCGATGGAACGACATGAAACAGCCGTCCCAGCCGCCAGAATATTCGGCCGGAAACGACACCGATCGCAAATCTAAACGTGAGTTCGAATATCTTCGTACGATCGTATCGAACGATCTGTACGATCGAGGGATCTTTCTGTTCCAATAGCCACGCCGTACAAAGCGGACAAGGACTCGTACTACTGCGACAGGGACTTATTGATGAGTCTAGTATTCGACGCAAAGGTAACCGAGTGGTTTTCAAATCCCAGCACTGCACGCGTAGAGAAAGGGTGAGTATCGATACAACGTTCTGCTTGAAACAAGACGAAATTAAAGTTAGCTGTCCGTTTGAGAGTAGCTCGCAGAAAGAAGCCGAGTATTCCATTTCGTAGATATATCTTCGCAATTTTAATTCCGACACGAACAGAGCTCGTTAGCTCTTCGGGATTAAATTTCTCGAAAGGGAAACACTTACGGAGAGATAGAGGAACTTTCAAATGGGCATCCGGCTTCGACGAACTGCGCTTCATAGAATTCACTGCTCCAACGATAACGACGTCGAACAGATTTTCGTTTCAAAACTAGGTTTCGCTTTCTTTTTATCAAACAAATTGTTAACTCGGTTTATTCCTCGCGTGTCGATATACGATTAAAACGTCTCTCTCATGAGGTCTCGCGCAAGTCTGTTTCACTGTGTCAAATTGATACGAGGGACAGACGAGGCTCTCGAGAGAAAACCTGAGGCAAACGTGTCATCGGGCAAGTCCTGCGAGCCTACAATCGTTTCTTTTCCGTTACGTTTTCTGCACGCTTAATCACGAACTCGTTCTCTCTCTCTCTCTCTCTCTCTCTCTCTCTCTCTCTCTGATCACTCCGCGTTCTATCCATCGTCAGGATTTTAATTGAAAAATGAAACGAATGCATCCATTTTCTTTTTTACTAATATTTACCACTTTGACGCCATGCAGACCTTTAGCTATGCTGATGAATCTGCTGCCCAGGTAACGTCAATCACAAACGCACTTTACGTTTTTAGAAAATAACCAGCTGGCTACCTAGTGTTCTACCGCTATTTTTACGAGCTGTACGACGTTCTCATTTTCATGATTAGTTCGTTATGACTGTCCACGTATCGCTCCTTCCTCTACCATTTTCCCACCCCGAGCATCAATTTTTGTTTCGTCAATTCTTTTATTTCTTACTCACGTAACGTTCAACGTATAATTTAACGAAGGGTATCGTCTACTGAGAACGAAGCTCGTCTCGGGACTGTCGTCTCGAAGAGGAACAACAGTCTGGATGAAGACGGAGCGACTTTGTTAATTCTATTCTCCAGTAGTCAGAATATTTATATCCGTCTGTTCGCGTAACGCCGAGTATCGCTATAATCGTACAGAGCTTAAGGGATGATCGCTTCCTCTTCCGGGGTTTAACAGAATCCTCCCCGTAGGAAAGACTTCCAACAACGCTTCGGCGTAAGGCTCGCCTTCATGGCTACTCGCAGTGGCCTGACGAGGTGGCAGGATTTTCTTCTGGATAAAGAGAGCACCAGTCCCGAGGATCATTTCAGTAAGCGGTACGCAGGGGCCATCGACGAGGTCTGGTACAAGCGGGCGGTGGAACAGTACTATGTTCAACCGGAGAGTTTCGTGTTCTCCGTGCCAATCGACGACGAGGGTGCCGACAACACCACCCTCGTCACCGCCAGTCGTGCCATTTTCATCGGTACGCTGACACGTAAAAACCCATGAAAATCATAGTAGCGACCCGTGGTAGAACGATCGTTCATCGGGAGTTAACGCGACCTAAACGTTCCTCAGAGACTGACAAAGCGAAAGCGCCAGCAGCCGTGGTCGGGTTCCAGTTCCAACACACCGCTCTCCAGGCCCTGTTCCAGAATATAACGTTCAGCTGCGACGGTTCCAGAAGCTGCAACGCGAACTGCGGCGCGGACCCCTACGCTTGTTACTTGCTCGACAACAACGGATATGTGATCGCGGCTAAAGACGAGTCAGACGCGGGCAAATTCTTCGGGAGACTATGGGGACCGATCATGTCCAGTCTGGTGAAGGAAGGAGTCTTCGAGAGGATCAGGATATTCGACTATCAAGCGGTCTGTTTCAAGAGCAAGGGTGGTAGCAACGACGCGAGCATCTTGTCGACGGTAAGAAGACAGCTCGGTATTTCGTTTTTCGCTGGTTGCAAGTCGTGAATTAATTACTGGGTATCGTTCAGCCGTGGAAGCATGCACAGAGGATGGTCTCGTGGCTGATCGGCCATGCAGCTTGGGCCTGGGCGAACGCCGGTATATGGAGTTCCGAGCACGCGGAGGCTTACGCTTATCCGAACGAGGAGGAGATCGTTCCTAAGAACGACCCAGAGAACGAAGAGAAACGACCGGTCGACGCGAAAGACGAGAAACTGTTCGATCAGAAGGTTCTGATAAATCGCACGCGACCGGAAGCTTGCGACCAGGAGGTACTTCAAACGAATCGATGCTTCGTCGTTTTCCCTCGTGGAAAAATTAATTTCTCCGAGATTATTCCCTTTTTCAATTTCAGGTGTATCTGTATCTACGAAACGCGTCCTTCGACTCGAAGTCGTTCGACACGGAACTCGACATCGGGAACTGTAGCAAGAAGTCGTACATCGTGCAACCGGTCGACTCCAGCAACATGCTGCTCGTGGTCGTGCACATGGACTGCATGGAGGCGAGAGAGCCCGCGTTAACCATTGTCCCCGAAGAGATAATGTACGAGAACAATTCGCTGGTATGCCAAAAGGCACAGACCACTCTCAAGCGGAAGAGACCTCAATCGTGCATACGGTCACACCCGAGGGAAAGCGAGATCAAGGATCTCTGCGGCTCAGCTTCGAACGCGGCGCCGAACGTCTACCTGATTCTACTGCTCTCAATGATTTACGCTCTGACCACCCAGAGAATCGTCTTTGACCAACGTCGCTCTTCGAACACAAGCCGCTCGTTTCTGTTATCGAACGATTCGGTTCCTTCAATTACGCCAACGCGAGTGGGTCTCTCGAGGAGAGACATTGAAAACGTCTCGCGAGATTTCCGTTGCCAACGTATCGAGAGTCGTTAAATGTCGGAGGGGTACAATTCGAGGGGAAGTTCCCTTTAAGTGCTGACTATAGTTACCGTGATTCTCGAGACGTCTAGTATCATACTTTTAGCGAAGCTGTAACAGGGAGAAGTTCTTCGAGTCCAAATGCTGGTACTTTGACCACGACCGCAGGCAGGGTCTGCGTTCGCGTTAACTTTGTCCTCACGATCGTTCACGTGATTTGAGGATCGTGATACGGGATCGGGGTTGATCGATGTTCAAACTACCCGTGAATCGGTGCCGAACTAGTCCTAAAGAACGACCTTACTGCCCGATACGCGACGCGACATTTACTCCGTACACGCCCCTGCTCCCTAGCTTCTGTCCGTCGTCTCGCGCGTTCGACTCTCATGGTGCTCAAGTCGTGCAGTCTGGCTACTGACGTCGATTGGATCCGTTACGAATCGTTTATCTGTCGTGAGAGCTACTCGAAGACTTTGCAATTGCATTTCTTTGTTTGTACGATTATTATCTGAAAGAGAGCTGCTACGAGATCGAAGATAATCAAAATTTTGTAAATCGTCAAGCGTGGGACATACCGCCGGTAGTCACTCGGAGAATCGAGGCGCAGAAGCGACAGCTAGCTCCGGTTTGATTGCGTGTAATGCGAGTTTAATAACTCAAGAGCGGTGCAAAGGACCAAGTTGATTCGCGCGAGAAACGCTCGTAGGTAGACGGAAGTTGCGATGGAATGATGAAATCGCATTTACCACGAACTCAATTCGCCACTGGTTCGCTCAGTCGCTTGTCTTAATACGTGTCGACCGTTTGGGTATTAGATAGAATTTTGCGGAGGAGGAGGAGGAGCAGGGTCATATGCTGTATCGGCGTTCATGCGTTTACGATATACTATGAGAAGACGTTCACGCGTACATATAAATAAGTACATTTCGCGCTTTGTACATTAATCGATTGTAAAACGTGTCGTTTCATATTTATAGAGATTACGGATATTAATTTTGTATATTAATGTATTATACGAGAGTTACGAGGATGTGTGCCTTTGGACACGCGGGGTTGAAAAGAGGAAATATGACAAAGTTCTTGTTGTATGTTTTTCAAATAAACGATTGATACCTCTACTTCGTCGGCACTCTGCTACCTTGGAAAGAGAAACAGAAACGACAAGAGATTTTCGCCTGTGAAACTAATGGTGTTACTTGCGTTACACAGAGTTTATTACGATTTCCTATGTACAATGGCTTGCCTATGTAAAACGAGAACGTTTCTCATCAAAACGGCAAATGTTGAAAAAACAGACTGTTACTTCAATTGACATTTACCTCCCTTTCTACGATCTCCAATATGGTCTTCCGTTGCATATCCTTGTAGATTTTATCCACCAGTTTCTCCAGAGGTGCTCCGTCCTTCATTAGCTCTTTCAGATTGTGCATCGTACCGTCTGATATCCTGTGATCCGTCACGCGATCTTGATTGAAATTATACGTTCTGATCTTCTCATTTCTCAACTTCGATCCCATCTGTTTTTTACGTAACTGGCTGATGAACGAGGTCTGCGCCTCTAATTGGTCCTCGTACAACAGAATTTTCAATTTCTTCAAAGCCAACTGTTTATTCTTTATCTGGGATCTCTCCGACTGGCAAGTGACAAACTTGCCAGTAGGTAAATGAGTTATTCTGATCGCAGAGTTCGTAGTGTTCACGTGTTGCCCTCCTGCCCCAGATGCTTTCTTCGATTCTATCTTCAGATCCTTCTCGTTCAATGTTACGTCTACGTCCTTGGGTTCTGGACAGACCGTCACCACGGCTGTGCTGGTATGCATACGACCAGACTTCTCCGTCACTGGGTTCCTCTGAACTCTGTGTACGCCGCTCTCGTACTTGATTTTCTCGTAGGCTCTACCGTCGGTTATTAGTAAAGTCGCCTTCCTTATTCCTCCCCCTTCGGTCTGGAGCAGCTCCATTAGCTCGTAATCGAATCCTAAGTGATCAAGGTAGCTCATATACATGTCTAACAAATCTTTAACAAATAACATAGCTTCCTGGCCACCGACGCCAGGAGCTATCTCCATGATGATGCTTTCATATTGTTGAAAGCCTAAATTTTCTGCAATATTTTCAAAAATCCTCCCGTCTATGTCTCGCAGCTGTTCCTTGTACATCTCCTTTTCTTCTTTAGCTAGCTGTTTCATTTCTTCGTCGTCACTCACTGTAGACAAATTGTTCGTAGAAGATGAGTCGTTTTAACAAGATCAATATATTACTCCGCAACACTTAACTGGACTTACCTAGATCGTTCAAACTTCGTATATTCTCAGTCACTTTAACTTTTTCATTCAACAATTGTGGAATATCACGCAACTTAAGAATTTCAGAAATACTTTCGTCCTTACAAACCTCATTTTGATGAGCGTCAACGAGGCGATTTAAATACTTTTGTAGACCAGATTCCAAAGCGGAAACACACTTCTCTGTACTGAATAATGTAATTCTATAAGTAGTTACCTTGTAAAGGTTATGAAACAATAGATCCCATGACTTCAGTGCTTCAACTCTATTAATGACGCCACCGTAATATCGGCAAGTACTGAACACGCACTCTTTCACAAGAACCAACATGTTTTATAATAAATCATTTCAAAACAGTGCAAGTTACGTTTGTACAATAATAAGACCGAAGACAACGCGAGTAACACCAAAGGAGGAACCGCTTCCGATACTTACCGTCCAACGGATCCATCCGAGTTTTGAAATCGAGAGAAGATTTAACTACGAATCACAGATCACGCTCGAGGACACGTGGGCGCTCGTAGCTGCCGCGCGAAAATTCAAAAATTACGCCTGTCTGGCGGTGCACGGTACGGGGGTACGAGTGATATCCGAGTTTCATCGTTTCTCAAGGTATGGCGCTATGGTAGAAATTCCTCAAATCGTACACACTGACCCACGAAACTTGTATACACACACTTTCAAAGTATGCAGACGATCACTATGTTTTCGTTGTACAAGCTCGCGGTGCATCATTGTTGTTTAATTTAATGAATCTGTACATCAGCGAACGTAAACTGGTAAGTAGCATGCATGCGAAGTTGGAACGAAAAGGATGCTGCATGGGTCGTATCGATTTTCTAACGAGTACACGTATATAATTCCTATTACATTTAAATAACATATCCTGCTGTATCTTTCCCCATAATATATAATCACACGTACACCTACTGGCACTTCTACACTTGGCATAGCGCAAAAATTGCAACGTTACTATTATCTTTGAGAGATTATAATTATGATCTATATTCAATCTTCGTATACATCTTATTAGTACAGATGCATATTTCCTAACTAATCGTTTAACTATAATCGTCTCAACGATATTTATGAACACGTGTGTAAATTTAAAATAACGGCCGGAGGTATATAGGAGGAGGCTTACGAAAATGTGAATGCAAAATGATCAGCACTCGACGAGCTTCTCGCGTTTCGCTCGTCTCAATAGCAACATAGTCAGTTAGAACTTACAAGAGTATTGTAAAACTGTAATAATAAACTAAACAAGATGCACTTAACTGGAATCTTGTCGTCAATAAGCGAGGCTTATCATTTAAATGATTGATGTTAACCGTGGCAGGTAAACGTGCAGCAAACAATATCGGAAATGAAAAAATTCAATCTGGCGGATGGTCGTATGCAGTCGTATGCGCATCGATACACGGTGCGAAAAGCTGCATGCGCGCCACACGCGTGAACGTGCACAAAGTCACGAATTCCTTCGAGAACTGTTGCGCGTTTGCCGAGGAAAGCGTTAAAAGGAATGCTCGTGAACGAGGAGCAGCTCGCAGGGCCATCGGTCGTTCCGCGAGGAACGATCGTTACTCATTTACAATAACGTGGCCAAAGTGCTGCATAACAGTCAGCCCAGCTTTGATGTTCGGGGCTAGCGTACCGCGCGAGAGAGATAGCAAACAATCGAGAACGGAGGAAGATGTACGTACGCGTGGTAGATACCCAGTATAGAGCGGCACGAACTGCTACCTACGATTCACAATACGTACAACTTGCTCGCTCACCGTTTTTCTTTAAAACTACATGCGTATTTCGAAAATAAGCGCTCGCCTGCGGTAGTGGGTAAGTCGCAAAATGATGCACGACGATTCTGTTAAAAACACTCGACGCTGGGGACGATAACGTGTACTCATTAACGATTTAATCGCGGACGCAATGAAAATTGATTTTAATGCGTATTTATGTGTGCAGGCATTTTAATATAATATAAGGAAATCATGGAACCTTGCGAGAACCGATCACAGGAAAGAGTCCAGGAGGGAGGTAAGATCGAATTAAATATTTTCATTCCCGATTACTTTATCGTCCCAATTTTTATTATGTAACATTTGTTCGCTGCGAAATTATGATTTTTCTTTCCATTCGGTAACCTTTTAAAGAATAGTTTTACCTTCCAACATCGTACATGATTCACTTCTCTGGCTTATCTCTCGCTATGAAATCGCGAAGCTCGTGAAATCGTTAATCGAACCCGTGAAGGAAGATCGTCACCTCCTTCGTTTGTCGTATCGTTGTAATAGTGATAAATGTTCACTTATATTCCGTATAGTATGATAATGTCAGATACGTAACAGTATAAAAAAAATAGTACACATGTACTTAACGTTTTTTCAACGAAGTATGTACGAACACTGAATGAATATATTATGTGATAATTAATAATTAATTCGCAGTAAATGATTTGAATACATTTTGAATTCAGGAAGTACCTTACAATTTTTTTAACGATGGACATGCCTGTCCTCCTGTTCTCATATTTTTAATTCTAATTATTTAATTAGATTATAAAATTGAAAATTAATAGAACACTAATATAATTCGAAACAATTAATTAGATCAAATTTCCAGTGGAATCTGAGATGAATCATTCGATTTACAGACTGTAGCTTCTTCTGGCAGGATTACCTCGATGCTACAAACAGTGTTGAAGTGCCACAGATTTTGTTCCCACACGTGGAACTGACGCTTCAGAGTGGTATCGAAATCGGCATGTCTTTGGAAGTGCCAGTTAAAAAGAATGAGAACGAAGAAAACGTGAATTACTGGGTGGCTTCCATCGTCATGGCATGTGGGCCGTTGCTCAGACTGAGATACTTCGGTGGCGATGACAGATCATTGGAGTTTTGGTTCAACCTCACCAAAGAGGCTGCTCACGAGCTTGGCTGGTGTGAGAAGAACGATAAGAACTTACAACCACCCGATGTCGTTCTTCAAAGATCACCAGATTGCGTGGAAAAGTTGGCTGACTTCTTGCAAATAGCCAGGACTATTCCGCCGCAAATGTTATCAGGGGTCAGTAGAAACTTTGTAGAAAGAGATCTTCCGATCAAAGCAGACTATCGTTCAACCTTAAACTTTCTTACGTAGGATGGACTGAGCATGACTGAGAGGATCAAGCAAGGGATGAAAGTCGAAGTCAGTGATGTACTGCACCCGTACAAATTGTGGGTGGCTACGGTAAGGAGTGACTCGTATACTGTGTCCCCTTTACGTAACGTGATTTTATTCACTTTTAATCATTTCTAGATCATAGAGAACGTAGGAGGACGCCTGTTGTTGAGATACGACATACCTGGTTCTTCGCGTAGAGATTTTTGGACGTTCTGTACATCGGAATACCTTCATCCGTATGGGTTTGCGTCTAAATCGGATCCCAGTTGGTTCTTGGAACCGCCCAGTTCCATCGTACAAACGCATACGTACGAAGAATGGAAAGACTTGTTAGACTCCGTACCGAAAAGTTACGATGTTCCGGAAGAGTTATTTAATAACTCCATAGATCATCCGAAGCATCGCTTTACAGTTGGGATGAAGTTAGAAGCTTTGAGTCCTGTGGATCAGATAAAGATATGTCCTGCCACCGTCATAAAAGTGTTCGACGACGTTCATTTCCTCGTACACATCGACACATACGACGAAATCTCAAAAGGAATGGACATCGAATCGTCTCTGCTTAACAGTACGGAGAAAAATACTTGGCTCTGTACCGCGGAGCATCCATACATCTTCCCGGTTGGATGGGCAAAGAGGCACGACATCAAGTGAGTACGACAGATCCTTCTCAGTTGACTGGCGCGTTATATCGCGATCTAACATTGACTCGAATTTCGTTTAGAATCGTGCATCCAAATGGATGGACCCCGAAGGAGGATGAATTCGATTGGGACGAATATTTGAAAGACACACGAGCGACCGCTGCGGAGGAGAACCTGTTCCCCGAGAGACAGAGCGCGATCGACGCTGGGTTCGAATGCGGTATGCGACTGGAGGCGGTCGACCCGGAACGCGAAAATGTCATATGCGCCTCGCACATCGCGAAGATCGTCGACAATCTTTTATGGTTGAAATTGGACAACTACGAGAATACAAGACCCGAGCATATAGTCTACATGCATTCCATGCAAATATTTCCCGTCGGATGGTGCGAGTCCAATCACTACCCATTGAAACCACCGAAGGATTACGTGGAAGTCTGCAAACAGTTACAGATGCCCGAGAAGGAAGCGAAGAAGACTAACATTCTGGACATACCGATATCCGAGCCGCGTTCTTCGTTGTGGTGTCCGAAGATATACTTCAATTACCGTTGCTTCACCGGGCCTATGATCTCTAAAGGGAAACTGGCGACGCTACCGAAAGCGGTGGGACCCGGTCCCGTGATCTTGGTCATGAGAGAAGTCTTGTCGATGATCGTATCCGTCGGATACAGGAGCGCTCGGATACTGAAGGTCCTTCAGTGCGACTCCAAGCCGGATCCTGGATACCACTTGGAAGTTTTAAAAGCGAAACATAAAAATAACACGTATCGCGCCAGCGTCGCTGTGGTCACATCCGGAGACATGGTAGCCGACTTTTGTCGTAATATATGTAAGAAACTGATGGTATGCCCGAACTTGTTCGGCCCGTTGTATGTACCGGAGAACGAGTGCCCGGACAAGTGTTACAAAACGACCAAGACAAAATTCAGTGAGTAACTGGATGAAACTCGGTTCGTTCGATCCTTCCATTGAGTCACTTTTTAATTCGCATCTGTTAATAATTGCAGCATCCGTGGGTACGGGACGCAGAGGCAAACCGAAGGGTTACACGAGCATCATGGTACAAAAGCCGAAGCCGTGGGGTGGCAGGCGGAAGAGAAGACGCGGCAGATGGGCGAACAGAGAAAAGGAACTGCACGAGGAGTTCGAACACGAGGAGGAGATGCCGTTCATGTCGTTGGACTTGGTGAAACACGCGGACGGATCAGGAATCGAGGAGACGCTCGATGGAAGGCCGCCACTTTCCGAGATAGACATAATGATTCAGAAGGATTTGGAGAAAGGGGAGAAGTCAGACGAATTCAAGACCGAGCCTCCTTCCAGCAACGCGTCTGACGATTCCGGAAGTTCGTTTAACGACAATAGGAAGTCGAAGGACGGAGGTAGTCCCAGCAGTTTGGGCAAACAGCACTCCTCGAAGTTCAGCCAAAGTTCCACGGTCACCAGGGCGAGTAAACGAGAGCGCGATTGGGACACGAGCATCGAGTCCGACGGCTCGGACGGGGACTCGGAATACGTGAGAATGCAGAAGAAGCAGAGACGACCAAAAACTCGCAAGCTCGATTCGAATCCACTGTTTTGGAGCGTGGACGACGTTTTCAGATATCTGAGGAAGACGAACGATTGCAAAGACATCGCGTATCGAGTGAGACAAGAGGTAACGTGTACGAGATCACGGAAGGAAATGATTCTTCCTCCGTGTACTGTAATAATTTGTAATTCTGCTGTAATAATTTATCTTTCTTCATTTAGGAAATCGACGGGCTAGCGTTTTTACTATTGAATCTACCATCTCTGACGCAGCACATGAAACTGCGGACCAGTTTAGCCATGAAGCTGTGTCGTCACGTCGAACAAGTCAAAGTCACGTTCTTCTTACGACACATAAATGAAGTAGAACCGGAACAGTATCAAATTGTATAATTCCAATTGATAGGTAACAATTTAACTCTATTATTTATATAGTGTAATATAACGACGGACGTTGACGCGTTATAATTGTATAAATAACGGCGAGAGTTTTAATTTATACACGTATTACGATGCAAGACTGCATTACCTTTAAAAGTACATCGTATATCTAAATTATACTCATGTATATTTAAATTATTTTTCTTATGTCATACGTTTTTTTGACGTTTAAGCAACTAACATTTTGAGAATTTTTTTTCGTTTTCGAAGTGTATAAATAATTGTATAAAGTAACACAGATGTTTTATCGTTGATCTTACTGTTATTCACGTTTACACGGGACAAATGTATCAAACCTTCATTTTGTAAATTGACAATAAAACAATAAACGCATCAGTGGAATGCACGAAGTCACCCTAAAATACTCGCTCGTCGATCTATATTCGCAACCGTTCTCTTGGATATTTCGTAGACTCTATACTTGTCTAAACTATACTGGTCAACGCTCTGCCAAATTACAGACACTGTGGGCGGAATGTCAAACGGGAATTAGCGTAGTAGAGACTACTCCTACACAGATTTCCTACCCAGTTTCATCCTAAGAACTGCATCCTTCTTGTCAAGATAAAACGATCTTACGATTATCGTTGCATGCTCATGCTATGTATTGCTCAATCGGCGCTAGAGAGGCTTTCCCGTTTATAGAATGAAATGAAAGAGACACGATACTTCCTACTAGGCATCGACTTATTTGGCGTTCCGAGCGTCCCGTGGACAAACGCGGTGTATCAATCATCACCAAAAGAAATAGCGAGTAGATACTCAGTAAGCGATACTCGTATTCTTCGCGTGTGGCCCGAAGACCTAACACGTTCACGTGGATAATCGTCAATATAATCTATATTCGAATCGGTAGACTACACGGTGCCGTGGCATCGTAACACCGTCCTCAAAGAGGAAGGTGATAATCAATTTTGCTGAATACACGTATACGTGTAACGCTTGACCTATATTTTTATATCCTGGCCTATAGATGCCTACGATCGAAGGCTTAAATTTACACAGACGTATCTCTTGCCGGAAGAGAGGCCCGTTTATTGACTCTTCGAGGGTACGTTGCCTTGATACAATATTTGTATCTCGACCGCGAGAAAATTTATACTCGTATACTCATGTTTATCGTCGTTCCGAGAAACTGTGTTTTATCTCGCGTCGTTCGTTCGCAACGTTTCGATCGAACATCGACAACGTCGATCGTGAAACTAAGATATATCGTGGCGGAAATGATTCTCACGCCGCATGAATTTCAATGGAATAACGTCATACCACCGAGGAACTAACATCCCTCGCGTAACAATGCTCTGTTTGCCTTCAGGTCCGATGCGGATCAATTTAAAAATGTATCGCTTCCCCTTTTTGCAAAGCACGCGCAGCTGCACTTTAGAATCCTATACATAGAGCGTACATTTACTCAGAGGGCGCGTCTTTTTCGAATCTAGCGCGACGGATATACCTTTGATCTGTCTCGACCGTTATTGGCCAGGGGACACTCATTCCCTTAAAACAGTGCTCACATCATCCCACGGTATCACATCGACAAAGGAATGACCGAGCAAAGAAACGTGAAAAAAGAAGAATAACGGGTTCGATGAATCATCGCCTGACAGATCTATCGATAAAAACGTAATTTTATCTCGGAAAATATTTACATCCGCTGGCGATGGTCTCAGAAATGTCAAGTCTTTTCATAGAGTTCCCTTATGTGAGCGAACCGTAAAGTTCAGTGAAGAAAGCACGTACTGGTGTGTGAATCAGTGTGCCCGAGGCTGTTCGGGTGGGGATCGTGTCTGCAACACATGCACGTGAACATTCACACACTGGTATAGTACCGTACGGTGCGTTACGTGCGCGAGTTGGAGTCAGTGGTTTTTCGATGATGCCTTGGTGACGACGGAATTTTAACGTGTCGAACGAGTACGAAAACGTTGAGACAGGTGAGGCACTCGTTACAGTGAACGATCGAACAGGCTCTCTGTGTCCGTAGCTCGAAGACGTCGCTCAAAACCCGTGAAACCCGCGAACGAACGAAGCGTCGGCGATCAATGTTGGTTCGCGGGTGTGCCCGTTCCCGTTCGCCCAGCCCGATGTGTTCCCTTTTTCCCCTTTCGGTCCCCATGGGAAATCCGTATCCCGACCGGCGTTCGATCGATACATATTTCTTTTGACCGTCGTGTGAATCAGGTAAACGCGTGGTAAAAGGTGCGAATGAACGAGGAGGACGACGGTAAAATATCCGTCGACGATGTTGTGATTTCGAAGGACGAGTTCGGTGAGATCATCGCAACACCATCACCTGTTCCCGTGAATTGTGCGCGATACGATTGCGTTCACCTGTTCTATTTTATTGGTTCCTCGAATGTCTTTCTACAGTGCGTCTAAAACGCAGCTCCGTTCCGCAGTTAGCCGGTCCGTTGACACACGTCTACTTTTCTATACACACAGATATTGTTCGTTACTCTCTTGCCGCGGAGTGCACGCCCATTTTTCACGTCTCCATTGGCAACTGCAAGTCGCCTAACATTTCCATTCTTATTTCTATGCGATTCAGAAATATCCTCTCGCTCGTTCATTCCAAAGTAAATATTTTATACGATACACACATACACGTACGTGTAGATGATTCATTACGATGGTTCCGTACACAACGTCGTAAGTACACATGCACGCAGAGAAACTGGTTCAAACGGTGTTAAAAAAAAAGAACGTGCTCGTGAATAGTGAGTAGAATTAGTAAAGGTCGCCGGCGATAATTTCAATCAGATTCGTTTGAATCGCGAAGATTGAGACGGACGAGTCCATTGAAAACCATTTCAATTTGTAATTTACGCTTCTCGAAGAGAGACACGCGTAACGAATTAGCAGTCTACGTTCTGTATGTACAGAACAATCGCGAAACCGCTTGTGCTATAAAAAGTTCTAAGTACTCCTTCTTTTAAAAATGTTGATACGATGGAACTTCTGTTTGTAGATCAAGAAAATACCGGCCGATCATGAAGCTTATCGTGTGCATTGTCTCAACGCTGTTACTGCAGGCATCGGCTTTAAGTGAGTGTAATACCCTCATCACGTTTCATGCATATCGGTCACAATAAATTCGAAGTACATGACAGTCGTTACAGTCAATCAGTTTCCGTGATAACAATCTGTGATTTTTAATTATTATAGTCCGTATCCCGGATATTATAGGAGGTGAAAACAGTAGCAAACCGCCAGATGCAGATAGCTATCACATAGAATTAAGAATGTATTGGCTATACAGTCAATCCCAAAAGTTTATGTACCTTAGAAAAACGCATTTCCTATCATTAAAAATAGTGCACTTTTCTTCTAATTTCGATATTTAATGAGTTAAGTATGATTCTTTGGCATTTTATTGATGTTGACGAAATCCGACCATTCCACCGTCGAAACAGCGAACTTCTGGCAAAAAATTTCGTTTTTCCTCAATAACTCCTAAACCGTTGGACTTACGGGAAAATTGCATACGACCTTTCTTGTAGAGGACGACGAGATCTACAATTTCTGTATAAAAATTTTTCGCTAGCATTAATAGTTTACGAGTTATTGACGAAAAACGAAAAAACAGTTTTTTGCAAATTACTCGTAAACTATTGACGCTAGCGAAGAATTTTTACATGGAAATTGTAGATCTCGTCGTCCTCTACAAAATGAGCCTAAATACGCCCCCCTAAGTCCATCCGTTTGGAAG
>NW_017179316.1:569854-610334 GCF_001652005.2 Ceratina calcarata
CCTATAAAAAATTTGAAATCACTATAATTTTAGATTTTTAATAGTAATAGGAATCTATAATAACAAATTCAACATGCTAGCATTGTTTAAGTATATAGCCTATACATCCTTAAATAGCTTGTTAACGAAACGTGTCGTTAGACATTTGTTTTTTAAACGAAAATCGTTCGTTCGCTTTCGCTTGCTGCAGCATAAAATCATTTGTTCTAGTCGAACTTCGCTTAATGCAATTATAATTTATTGAGTTAAGAGATTATACTCTTTTAGGAATTGTATCGTTTACATTTCACGATATCCCGAAAGTTAGTCGCCGTTGAAACAGCTTAGTTTTCTTTTGCTTACGTTCTTGTTAAATATATTCACGTCCCGAAAAGTTTACGTTACCGCTGCACGTTTTCCAGCAGTTGTATCGTAATCCGTAACGATAATGTAACGTTCGTCATTTGTATCTTCTATTAGTCCAATCTCCGCCGCGGATATCCAAACAACCCCCGACGGACGAACAGTTGTTTCAAGTGGCTCAAGCGAAGATCAATGAGAACGACAAACCATTTTTAATCGAATGCGAGGCAGAAGGAGAACCTGCTCCAAGGTAAACGACACTTAACCGAAAGATAAATAATAAATGTATCGCGTCGTTTCATTGTTTCACGTGCATCGAGTATCCGTGGAAGCTCGACGATCGTGTGAATGCACGAAATTAATTAATGATTAACAGATCGTTAGGACAGCATTTTACCGAGAACATTTCATCCGCATAGTTTCATTTTACTTGCATTCAAGTGCACTGTCTCTGTTCCTCAAAGAAGCCAGAGTAACTGGTCTTAATTACCAGGATGACCTCATAGCCTTAGGGGGTATAAAGTTACCAGTACCGATAAAGACACCTTACTCGTGGCGTGAATTGTACATGGGTGTGGCCTCGCACTATGCTTTAGGAAAATAGAAGAGATCATTACCGCACGATGATCTATTCATTCCTTCACGATCGATACCGCGTTACTCCTAGTACGATTAATCGTGATTCGACGTTTGCCGTCGAACGTGCGAACATTCACGAATAAAGATTGTATTGTCTTCGTTCAGATATCGTTGGATTAAGAATGGAAAGAATTTCGAGTGGCCAGCGTACGACGACCGTATATCTCAGCAACCTGGCAGAGGTACGCTGGTGATCTCGCGGCCACGGGACGAGGATTTGGGACAATATCAATGCTTCGCGGAGAACGAATGGGGAACGGCTACGTCGAATTCCGTGTTCGTGAGGAAGGCCGAGTTGAACTCGTTCAAGGATCAGAACCCGGTGAGTCTGGATGCGCAAGAAGGGCAACCTTTCAAGTTGACATGCCAACCGCCCGACGGTTGGCCGAAGCCGAACGTATATTGGTTGATCCAAGACACTGCCGGAGGCATCAAATCGATCAACAATTCGCGAATGACCCTGGACCCGGAGGGAAATCTGTGGTTCAGCAACGTGACCCGAAACGATGCCTCCGACGATTTTTATTATGCATGCGCAGCTACGTCCGTATTTAGAAACGAATATAAATTAGGAAACAGAGTTGTGTTAAACGTTATCTCTTCGGGAATGTCCGCTAGTCAGAACAAATACCCCCCTGTTAAACAGTACGTCAGTAGGAAAAACGAGGTTGCCTTACGCGGTAAGAAAATCGAATTATACTGCATACACGGCGGGACCCCGCTACCGCAAACAGTCTGGAGTAAAAACGGAGAACCGATCAGAACCAACGATAGAATAATGCAGGGGAATTATGGTAAATCGTTGATAATCAAGCACGTCAATTTCAAAGATGAAGGCACGTATACTTGCGAAGCATCGAACGGCGTGGGTGACGCGCAATCGTACTCCATAAAGTTACAAGTGATGGCGGTGCCGTACTTTACTATCGAGCCCGAGATCATAAACGCAGCAGAAGATGAGACCGTCGAGTTCAAATGCGCCGCTGACGGCGTCCCGGTCCCCGAGATAAAGTGGATTCACAACGGTAAACCTATATCGGAGGCTCCGCCGAATCCCCGTAGGAAGATCACGTCGAACTCGATAATCATCGAGAAGCTGACGAAGAAGGATACCGGAAATTACGGTTGCAACGCGACGAACTCGTTAGGCTACGTATACAAGGACGTGTACGTGAACGTTCTAGCTCTGGAGCCTGAGATCACGCAACCACCGGCGGACATCGCTACGGTCGATGGTAAAACCGTGAGGATCACCTGTCGTGTGTTCGGGGCGCCGAAACCGAGCGTGAAATGGATTCGAAACGGGCAAGAACTAACCGGAGGCCGGTACAGGACCTTAGATTCCGGCGACTTAGAAGTCGAGAATGTGATATTCTTAGACGCGGGCACCTATACATGCCACGCGTCCAACAAATTCGGCGAGGTAGAGGCTACCGGTAATCTTCAGGTGAAGGAACATACAAGAATCACCGACGAACCGGAGGATTACGAGGTCGCAGCTGGTTCCACCGCTACGTTCAGATGTAACGCCGTAACGGACTCGAGTTTGGTTCTGACGATCGATTGGCTCTCTAACGGCGAACCGATCGATTTCGAGATGGAACCGCGATTCATACGAAGCACCGATTACTCCTTAATGATCACGAAAACGACTGAACTGGATTCCGGTACTTACACGTGCGTCGCTCGAACCGAGCTGGACGAAGCCAAGGCGCAGGCCACGTTGGTCGTTCAGGACGTACCGAACCCGCCGAAACTGCTCGGCATCTCATGCATGGCCAGGGAAGCTAGTATACATTGGACACCGATGGGGGACAACAGAGCTCCGATCTTGAGATACACCATTCAGTACAATACGACTTTTACACCGGACACGTGGGAAATAGCGAAAGACAATGTACCGTCGACCGAACAAACGTACGTGATCCCGATGTCACCGTGGGCGAATTATACGTTCCGCGTGCTAGCGTGGAATAAGATAGGTCCGTCGTTACCGTCGCCGCACAGCGACGTGTGCACGACGTTGCAGGACGTGCCGTACAAGAATCCCGATAACGTCATGGGCAAGGGAAGCACACCGCAAAATCTCGTGATATCGTGGACGGTGATGCCGCAGATCGAGCACAATGCACCGAAATTCATGTACAGAGTCTACTACAGACGAGACATACCTGGAGAGAGATGGACTATAGAGGATATACACGATTGGAAGAAGAACAGCTTGGTCGTGGAGAACCAACCGACTTATCAAAGGTACAAAATCAAAGTGGTAGCTATCAACGAAAGAGGCGAATGTAGAATCGCGCCGGACGAAGTGGTCGGATTCTCTGGAGAGGATGGTTCGTACATATTGTTGTATTTTCATTCTATCGTTTCGAATTATTCATTTCACGTTTAAAATTGACGCTTGATGTCACAGTGCCGTTGCAAGCGCCCACTAACTTCACGCTGGTCCAAATAAAATCGAGTACAAGCGCACAATTCTCGTGGAACGCGGTTCCCGAGGAATCTGTACGGGGCGAGTTACAGGGGTACAAATTTCAAACGTGGTCGGAGAAGGATGGCGAGAAGGCGATGCGAGAAATCGATATAAGAGGCGGCAACAGGACTCACGCGTTGGTCACCAAGTTTGTACCGTTCAGCAAGAATTACGTTCGGATACGAGCGTATAATGGCCAGTGAGAAGCGTCAAATTTGTACAAAGTTACGTTCGTAGATTTTTATGCATCATCTTATATCGTGTCCTCTTTTCATCACAGACACAACGGACCGCTTTCCGAGACATTGAGTTTTGACGCGCCAGAAGGCGTTCCGGGAACGGTGCTCAGTCTCGAAGCGTTTCCAATGGGTTCCAGCGCTCTGTTCTTAGTGTGGACGAAACCCGCGGAACCAAACGGTATCTTGAGTGGATACAGGATATATTACGAAGTCGTAAACGGTACCAGGTTAGGACCTTTGCTAGAAAGAAAGCCGTACATCACGGACCCGGAATCTACCAGTGCTAAGTTAGCTGCCCTGGCACCTGACACTAAGTATCGCGTACACATCCGGGCAACGACCAAGGTCGGCGAAGGAAACGAGTATGTAAATTCATCGTTACTCACGGTGTACCTCCTGATCTACGCTCTCTATAAAACATCGTTTCGTATTCCATTCATTTAGCTATTTCATCGAGCAAAAAACGCGCTCGTCTCAACGTCCCGACGTGCCGCAGTTCACTTGGGAAACGATTCCGAAGGAGAACGGGTACTCGAACGTGAGAATTATATGGCAGCTGAATCTGAACGGGAACCCGGGAAGTCACTTTTTCGTGAAACATAAGCTCAAGGGCGAAACGATATATCTCGAGACCGAACCGGAATATCACTCGAACACGATCGAGATTCGCGGGCTTCGGAGCGGCGAGACGTACGTGATGTCCGTCGTCGCCGTCGACGGTAACTACTTCACCGAGAGCGACCCGCAGGAGATAGAAACGAGCAGCGAAGGCCCCATCATTCAGCCCAAGGAGAACGTGGCTACTGCCGGATGGTTCATCGGAATGATGCTGGCGATCGCCTTCCTCCTTTTAGTACTTATAATCGTATGCGTGATCAAGCGCAACAGGGGCGGGAAGTATGCGGTGCACGAGAGAGAATTAGCTGCCGGCCGCGGCGATTATCCGGACGAGGGTGGTTTTCACGAGTACTCGCAACCTCTGGACACAAAGTCCGCGGGTGGCCGCGCGTCTCTGGCGTCCTCCTCGCATCAAGACGGGAAGCATCCGGAATCCGACACCGATTCCATGGCGGAGTACGGAGAGGGAGATACAGGTCAGTACGAAGTGCAATAAAGGTCTCTGTGCTTATCGAGTTAATGGGGTAACGAGCTCGTTCAGGTATGTATCATTAGATCCGAGTAGGATGTACACCCCATTTCTCACGTATACGATTGAACAAATTTTACTCGGACAAACTTATTGCTCACATGTTCAAATGCAAACCGAAGCACGATCCGAACATTTATCATTTTTACACGCCCGATGTAGAATAGAAAAATTTATTTATGCGTTATCCGTTCGATACCCCCCTCAGCACTTTAATTCTTATTTCGTTTCTGTTCTCCCATTTTTATCTTTATTTTGCTTTACCGCTCGACTTGAATGCAGAAGGTATGAACGAAGACGGATCATTCATTGGTCAGTATGGTCGGCATCGTAAACCAGAACCAAATTCACAAGCATTTGCCACGTTAGTATAAGGTAGGTCGAACGACGCACTCGACGATCGGATCGCCGTGTCAATGATCTTCGTATTTTTTCATCGTAAACAATTGGAAAATCGGTAGAATGGAAAATCTTGTCTTGCTCGTAGGACGTTTCACGGAGGACGGCTCTTTCATCGGACAATACGGGCCCAAAGGTAGACCGGAAGAAACGCCACCCATCCCGAGCGGTACCATGGCCACATACGTGTAACCTTTACCGTCGTCTCTCGTTCAGGCCGCACGAAAATCGTATTTTTTTTTCGTTTGGTCCGTCAGAAGTAAGGTAACTCCGATCCTTACTAGCCGCAGCAGCTCTGCTATGCACTTTGCGCTGGGCGCAACGTCCAACACTATACTGCCAATTAGAGAGTTTGGTTTTGGGTTTTATAGTTCACGCGTAGAGAAGTACGTGAGTTCAATTGTACACGAAGTCGGTTCGTGTGAAGTGTACGAGTCATGCGCAACGTTTGTACACTCGCGTCATTTAAGAAAGAAAAAGGCGATTCCTTCATCATTGTCCGTATTATGGATGTATGCGTCACTCGAGTATTCCGGTAGTATTTAGTATCCTCGGAGGAAGATGAGACCTCTCCGATACGTATTCGATCCACGCGGTCGGGCGTGTTAAGAAATTGAACTTGTTGGTCGATCGAGAGAGAAGAAACGAAGAAAGAATTATTTACGATTAACGAATTTGTTGAGCGATCTTTGACTAATTATAAAACCCGAAGACGATATAGGTGTCTCATAGCGTATGAGCTATATTCATGGACATAATGATATAGTAGAAAGTATACTAGCATCGACCGTAACATTTGACAAGGCCAGATTGAGAATCGACAGTTTCGAATCATCGCACAGGGTATACGAGTTATGTTTATATTGTTCTAAAGTATGTACGACGCAAACGAGAAGCATGGTACGCTTTTAAGACTGCATATAGAGTCGTGTCTTTCAAATTAAGATAATCAGTATCGATAATTCGTATCGCCCGGATTATTATTAGTTCATACGCGATGCAGTTACTTACTTATATGCAATCTTGAAAAAACGAAAGAGATGAGATCGAGCGCAGTCTCGCAATCTGGCCTGGACTGACACTAATTTTAATTAACGAAGGAAAATAAATGAAGAAGAAATGATTGTTCCAAGAACGTTTACAAGACGCAATCAATTTTTACTCTGCCGACAAAGGGCCAAATATGACGAGTCAGTGACTATCTACAATTATTGTGCACGTGCACTTTCATCAACGATACACGAACGATAAAAATATATGAAAGATATTATTATTATTATTATTATTATTATTATTACTAAAGATATTAAAAAGAACATTGTACATGCACTATAGTAGTTGAGAGAAAATGTCACAAGGCCTCTAATTGTTGCTTTTTGTATGTGAAACGTGCTTTAGCTGGGAACGAAAGCCCTTTCTACCTTTATCACTGTTCAACTTTAATTTGAGTAATTTTATTATAATCCAATGAGTATATGAAATATTATTTAATATATAAAAGAAAGAAAGGTATTTGAATATATATAGAGACGTATATATATATATTGATTATTACGTTTTAGTGGACAAAGTGTTATTAACGCGAGACATTGAAAGTTCGTTCATTTCTCCCGACAAAAAATCTAACATTATTTTCTCTCTTACATTTATCGTACTGAGTTATGCAATGCAACGTACAGGTTGTCTGCAAAAGTGTCGTGAGCAAATATATCAGGTACAAAAATAAAAAAGGTACAAAATATATAGAATACTTACAATACGATGCGCGCATAAAGTTCGCGAAAATCTATACGACACCGTCAAACGATATTGCACTTATCAGCCTACGAGGAAAGAGGAATCGAATCAGAGTAGCGTTTATTCTTCCGAGTCGTTCTCGAACAAAAAATGTTTTAGATGCTTCGAGCTTCATTTGGGTAAAACCGTCTGTAGATCTGTCGCTTATATTTGTCAAAGTCTTTTTTGCCGATTATCTTGTACAAACGACTTGGACGTCACGTAATTTTTACGAACTCTCTCTCTCACCATATATATATATATACATATGTGTGTGTGTGTATATTATAAATAAATATATACGAACATCCATAGGCGCCTATAAAAAGAATGTATTGTAAATGAGAGAAGAGGAAACGAAACAGTAATTTATTGTAAAGATATGAAACAAAGAGACGTGTAATGTAATATATTGAAAAAACGTCGGTTAATCATTTATATTGAATACTTGCCAAGATGTAAGCGTCCCGACGTCCAAGTCAAGATATAGGCGTATTACGTTTCGATATATTTTCCTGATCATACTATAACGGCTTTTGTATAGTTTCCAAGTTACAATCAGGTCCCTCGAAGTTTGAATCATTGGTTGGCTGACAACGCATAGTAACTTATTATTATGTGAACTTCCAATATTTTCGTACGCGTAACCGACGTTTTGATACTTTTAATATATTTTGATACTTTTTATTTCTTTATTTCACTTGTTATACATATACGACCAGAGAGGAGGTATTTTCTTTTGTATTCGCAATTAGAGATGTAAGCATTTAGCGTGAACAAAAATTCGTGTGTTTGATCTGGCTTATTTTTTGATAATTATTAGTTTCGTTTGTATCGTCGAACACGGTGTTAGCGCAGTGAACACAGATTTATATTAGAAAGAGAAAAATGCGATATTGTAATGTGAGACTTTCCACGAGAAACAGTGTTCATTTTACAACGACAGGATGGCACACATGTTGATTCCACGCAGAATTATACGTGTACATCAAAAGGAAGACGGTCGGTTAAACATGTGCGCGCCTATCGTGCTAACTTTTCATTGTACATTGTCTTACTACTATTAAGATACTAATGCGTTTCCCGATAAAAAGACGCATAAAACGATCTACACCCAAACATAGGTAGGCTTTTTTATGCGTTTTTTTAATGGTCTCGTTTCAATATTTTTTCTACGGAATAGAGCTCGCAGAGTTTAGCCACCTGGTTAAAGATTTCTTTATCCCCCTTTAGCGCGTAGACAGATCGATTATTGCGTTTAACGATGTTTTGTAAAATTTGGAAAGAAGCGAAAGAGAGTTAGCCTTACGTGTTTGATCGTTTATCTGCGATTACGATAACGCGCATTCCAATGCCTGTATTACATCTCCCGTGTCAATAAAGAGAAGAAATACAATAATATTACCAACAATAAGCGCGAGCAGATGAGCATCTATGTGTATGAACGACCGAAATTAATCATCGACCGTGGAGTTGTTCGTCGTTTTTCAGGATTCGAAGGGACCAGCGGCTCTCGCTCAATTGAAACGAAGAATTTCTCGGAACAGAAGGAGCCTTACGACCACAGAAAATGACGATTTGTCAAAAGGTTTGATGCTTCCTACCGAAGGTCGTAGAAAGATCAGATCGAGAAGCAACGACCGAGACCCCTGCGGTTTCCCTCGGGGTCCTTGTCACACCGTACTAGAAGCGAGACAGTACCTTCTCTACGTTATACGCGTCGTGTACGGGAGCGCATTCGTTCAACGAAGCAGGAGGCTGCGCGGACAGAAGTCGAACGAGATATGACCGATAATGTAATTATGCGGGACAAGTTTTTTGTGCCGGTGCTTCGACTTGATCTCTCGTCAGTCAGTCTCTTCTTTTTCTTTCTCTACCCGCGTCTCCCGTTCTCCCCCGACCTTCCTCCCTGCGAACGTTTCCTTTTTCCGTCTCTTTCCCACGGGCACCGTCCTGTCTAGTGTCTCCTCGTCCACGCGAACCTTCCCGAGTTTTCCCACCTTTCCCACTTTCATCGGTTCCTTCCTCTGCTCTCCCCGACGCGTTCCCGCATTTCGGTACGTTCTCCCACCCGTTTTCTCCCACAGGCTGACGACGAGAAGGAGGCGAGTGAACGGCGAAAAGGGACGAACAAGAATTGACGGGCGCAGAAAATGTAGCATGGATGTTAGCGCCTGGCTGCCTGTCCAAGTTGGAATAGCGTGTTCGTGTGTGGACACTGTAGACCCGAGGTCGTGGTGCACAGTACACGTCCGTGTCCTCTGCGAGAAGAAGAAGTAGAAGTAGGGCCGATGCATACGATAGAGACGGAGGAACTCTTGTACGAGTTGCACGCGCTCGTCGGATACGCGAATATGTTGCAAGGTAAGAGTCACGATGATAAATGGGCCTCCTCCGGATTGCACGCAGTAGTAGCCAACGTAATTTGTTCAATTCTGTGTAGAACACGATTAAAACGATTCCTTGCATACAGAGAACGTTTAAACAAATGAGTCTGTTCGGTGTTCATCGGCCGATTAGAAATTCGTCAGATATGAACGATGCGTTCCGATCTGCTATCACCCAACGATCTGCTAAAAAGATCACGGTACACGTGGGTGAAATCACCTACCGGTTAATGCTCGGTCGTGTACGACTGTCGGTGGTTCGTACAGCGAATCCAATTAGGTTTGCGACGACGGTCGAGCAAAAAGCGTTCGATCGGGAACAAACCGGCACCGGTCGCTCCTCGACGGGCAAGGGAACCTCGACAGGCCTCGACGGCTCGCTTTCCCGTTCGTGAACGGCGTATAATATACGCGTTCGGATCAATTCTACGTCGGACTCTGTTCCTGCCGCATGCCGCGGCGTAAGTATCATCGAATATGTGTCCTCTAATTTCGCCTAACCATAAAACCGACATCCCATTCGGCGAATCTGTACACGTTCAAAAAATTGATCACCCGACTGGAGGATTCCGATATCCATAAAATCGATCAAGCATCCCCGACTCCTTGACTCGTACTCGCCCTTTAAGGCGTGTAGAAACGTGTTGATTTTGATTGGAACAGTCTCGTCCATTGTACGAAAGAGAACAGGTATATAACTTATTCCTTCCCGTTCGATTGAGATAAGAATAGCACTGAGAGACTACTTGTATCTTTTTCTGTCTGCTTATCGAGCCGGGAAAAAGTGTCAGGAATTCGCAGCGTAGAGGGCTTTTATCGGACGGTGTGTATCTTTCAATCCGGCAAACGGAGTACGTAATAATAGCTCCGCGCGCAAGAGGATCGTTTCTCTTCTCTGAATTACCCTGTATGCACGCCCTTTCCGTGCACCGTGAAAGAGGGGTAAAAAGAGAGAAACGCGACGAGGAAGAAAGAGAAAAAGGGACGAAACGCAGAAAGAAGAGTAGGAGCAAGAGGCAAACCGTACGGCTGTAAGAGGTAACAATGGGCCATTTGTTAGACGGTCCAACCCTTAGACGCGCAGCCTACAATGGACACTATTATCGGCTGTCCATTGAGAGCTCCGTTAAACCTGTTGCACGATGGATCTGGAATCAATCTCGGATTAACGACGCGACTGCCAGGTCGCACCGATTCTTTTTACTTTTCAACGCGACCTTCACAAACGCGAAACAGAATTTTTATTTCGAACAGCATATTCAAGATGTAATTACACCGGCGTCGAGTCGATAAACACAATTATTATTTCGTCTCGTTTCGCGTCGAACAAATTCGTCCTTACACTTCGGGAGTCCCGTCGAAGACTCGGTCCAAGCACTGTACGCATCGCACATCATGCATTATTCAACGAGCCACGTTAATGTCCCGCGGTCGGAAATAGTAACGCAGTCGCTAGGCGTTTCATTGTTATATGCCCGTTTTCTACTTTCGGGGGACGGTCGTTAATCCGAGAAATCGCGGACTTACTCTCTTGCCGTTTCACGATTCGATAGAATTCGATCGAAAATTGTCTTCGCGTTCGAATCCATCGCGGATGAGATTACATACATACTGTGGTTTCTAAGACCACAAGTCTACACGTGAGAACGTGTAAAGAAAAGATATCTGGTGCGCTTGTGTACTTTTCGCCACTTGCGCTTGTTTGTAGAAAGTTTCCAGCGATACCCGTTGTCTACACGTTTCTCGGAGAAGATCGATTGCGTTCCGATAGCCGACTACCTACCCGTTTCCTTCGCGAAACGCGAAGAGAAAAATGTACCGCCGGCTCACCGATCGCAAACGTCGGAGTGTAAAATCGTGCACGTCGCGTATGTACCGAGACGGTACTTAACCGGGCTTTGTAACGGGTCGCAAAGCGATCATGGAAATCTGACCGAACGTTCGACGGGAAGAATACCGTGTCGATGTGAGAGAGGCACGACCAAGGAAGAGCGAAAGCACGACCAAGAAGATTTAAGAATAGTCAAGAGACGCCGACGAGTCAATGACAGGGCCCCGGTGTCAAGCGCGGGGAACAAAGTCCAAATTGCAACAGAGTGCTTTTTTTTTTTTGGCCGAATGCAAGGGGATAGAGGAGAGCGGTGGAGCTGAGGAGGAGGGGAATAGGAGATGAAGCACGAAAGAGAATGGAAGAAGAAACGAAGAGGACCCCGTTCCAAAGACGCTTAAAAACTGGTTCCTTCCACCCATTTCTTTTCACCTTATTTGCTAATCCGAATTGTGATTTCCATAAATCCGCGTGTACGATATTCGAGTCGCCGCGAGATCGACGTCGACCGGTAGACCGTAAAATAAAGTCTACCAGGCACTATCTTTGATTTACCACACGTTTATCTCCCGCGCTCGTGTGTCTATCTCTGACGAAATTTTGATAATGCCAATTTAATTGATCGTGCTCGTACTTGCAGATCGAGAGGCACGACGGACATAAAATATAGGCGAGGATACTTGTCTTCGGTAATCAATGACACCGATCGATGACGATCGGAATGTGATTAAACGCTCGTCGTAGAATCGACCGTTTGCAATTGCGATTCGCAAACTTGTGGGATCAGAGGATCGAAATCTCGCGTGGAGGACAAAACGTAAGAACAGATCGAAGAGAATACGAAGAAAATGGCACGGCGTTTTGTATGATTATTAATCGGGTTCTCTCTCTCTCTCTCTCTCTCTTTCCGTCTCTCCGGAGCAGAGTCGAGAAGGAAACGTTGGTGACCCGCAAATCGTTGTGCACGGACCCTTATCCCCAAACGTATCGGGACCCCTTGAACGATAGAGATCTTGCTCGCGGTCTCACGCGGGCAAGAAGACGATGGGCTGCTGTGGGCCCTTTTCTCATTGAGTCAGTCAGTCAGTCAGTCAGTCAGTTTGCCGCAGCAACGCGGTCTGTACGCACGTGTGTATACGCCGCGTCGCATCGCATCGCGTCGTCGTCGTTGTCTCGTTAACTTTCAACGTCGAGCGATCCGCACGGCTGCGTTATCGACGGAGCCCCTGGACGAGCTCGGGCCCGGCGGCGGAGGGAGCATCGGCGAAATTGGTCGTCGGTCAACCGGTCGGTCGCTCGTTCTCTCGATCACGATCCCCGCTGACCGAGCACCGCGCGCACTCGCCGGTCCTCGGTCGTGTCAGGCTCGTTAGATCGCGTGCGTGAGAACGTGCCCGTTCGTCTCGAGTCTCTTCCCGTGAAATCCTGAATTTCACGCGTCGAATCGCGGCGTGTCCCGTCGGCCCGTACCCACGACAGAGGTACACGCGGAAACGACACACACGTACACGCTCCTTCTCTCTCTGTCATCTTCTGTCCCTCGTGCGTACACCCCGACACGCGATACGTACACGCGCGTGAGAAACCGAGTGAAACGGCAACCGCGGTGAGAGAGACGGACGGATTTACGTGTAGCCAGAAAGAAGGGGGGCTGGTCATAAACCGTGCAACACCTGGCGGCACGTCGTTAATTATGCAGTGGGCCGCAGCCGCCCTGGTCTCGGCGGCGATCGCTCTGCTCCTGGACACGGCGGCCGCGAGGCATCACCATCGCTCCGGCAATGGGCACAAACCGGACGGTGACATTTCTCTTTGGATCGACCAGCAACAGATCAAAATGTTCAGCGGTAAGCACGCGTAATCTGCATGCATGCAGATGTACTTAAGGTTCTTCGCTCGCGCACTCCGCGATTCTTCTATCTCTCTCTCTCCTGATTAATTTTGAAACTAATTTTTGCGATTTACACCTTGGACCGTGGAAGACTACGAGGATCACAATTACGTCGCTTACAAACGATTTCGTTTTCCTTTCGTATCGGTTTAATAAAATATCGTTTTAAGCGTGCGTTTTTCTCACATCGGTTCGGAGACCGACTTTCCTTTGTGTCTGTACTGTTCTTCTTTGGATCGAGAACTCGTTCGTGTTCTGTCATTCTCGTACATTCAAACATCAGTACGTATTTCACAAAGATAAGTAACGACTCGAGCAAAAATTACTTTTAAAACATGTATGACACACGAATTGCAATAGTACTCTTCGTCTTCTGTCGAGTTTAGGGATCGAGATGGAGATATTCGCGATTACCGAGGGTAGGGTCTTGCCTTATCTATTGGATCCGGAATTCGAGAGCAAACTTCCGATTATCCCGAACGAGGTAACGTACGTGAATTTCACGTGGAAGTCCGGTGTTAAAAAGTACTACTATGACTTCTACCGATTAAAATCGTTCAACGAATCGATCCTGAAAACCCCGTACATCACGATCAAAAGGAAGGGACGAGTACCTAAGAGACCTAAGGGTAATAATTCATCTTCATTTACCAATGAACTTATTTTTCGATCAACGGATCGGCGGAGAAGAAAGTAAACATAAATGAAATGTGTTTTGTCGCAGAATTCAGCGTACTATTGCCATGTTCCGGTAATAATTCGGGGATCGCGCAATTGGGCATCGGTCTAGTGATCCAGACCCGTAAGGGAAAACCTCTGACCGGAACACCTCTCCGGCTCAATCTGACAAAAGAATGCACCGTGCGCGGTGAGTGCGTGAATCGCGCCAATTACCGTCGTCCTCCTATTCGCACAGACAGTTCTGTATCGCCAATAATTCATTGCCCGATTTACCATGCGCCTATTACCCGGAACAATCGAAATCTTCGTCGTTCTCCGACCGACTCCACGGTCGACGATCGGAACAAGAATCTCTGTTCAATCCCTGAGAAGAGATAAAGATGACATTCGAATTGCTGACGATTTCGATTGTTTCCTCGTTGCACACAGTACGCCTTTGTATAATTGATCTTTTCACGAGGAAGTTTTGCCGGAGTTCAATGCTTTTCATGTAAGATGACGACGACGCGCGCGCGCACGCGCGTTACTATCTCGTAGATCGTAATTGATTAATTAACTTTTTCGGCCGTACGAACGCATGACTTTGTTCGGGCTGGAAGATATCTTGAAACTTCTGTTAATGAAAGTTATCTTAAGTGACCGAGGCATTCGTTTAACGACGGTCACCATATGCAATTGGGCTTATCTGCTTAAATTTGAGTAGGCGTAGCAGAAAATAATCGTTCAATGCTTCTTGTGTTTCTTCGCGATAAACGCCGATTGTCTGCGGTACGGTACGCGCGCTTCTCATTCGCTCCGCTATTCCTATTCATACTTATTTTTTTCATTTCCGTAGTTAATGCGCATCATTGCTGAACGATATATTCGGAATCACGGTTTCATTTTACAGCGATGCCACGAAAACGTATATTCTTCGTATGGACATGACATTTCTCGTTACAGGACCTAACCCGGGGCCTTGTCCAGATGGATACATGGGTCCGCCTCATTGCAAAAAGGCGTTGTGTTACCCGAACTGCATGAACGGTGGTAACTGTACAGCTCCTGGTATTTGTTCATGCCCCCCAGGATTCCAAGGACCGTACTGCGAAGGAGGTACTTTCAAGTCGAATTGGGATACGTCACAGAACGACAAGACTTATTTTAATATTCACGAACTAACACACCTAAGAATTACATATTCCTGCTACGCTGATTACACGACTTTAGATATGGATATAGCGGCCTTACAACCGAACTTAATAACATTTGACAAAGCTTCGTAGAACGGTGCTTGCTCCGCACCGTGATTTATACCGGTGTCGTGATGTTCTTGCTCTTCGTCGCGGAACTTCTTAATCGTTTCCAATATCTCTTCGTCTATTTTCTCACCGGATTCCATCAACGTCCGCAGCTGATCGTTGTAATGTTCCGTAATTACTGTTTCGACGGCCACGGTGCAAGCCATAGCTGCTTTCTCTCCCATGAGCGCTGTACCGGCTCCAAGCACAAATCCGGCGACGTTCCATACAGGTGTTAGGACGGTGGGCCTCACACGATATCGTCTGATCAAATCTTCGAATTTCGCGCGATGTCTCTTCTCTTCGTCCCACATGCGCTGAATAGTTGGACCGACCGGTGTTCTACCTGTCTCACACATCCACATTAGCTCAATGCTTGTCCCCGAATTCTTTGTCTCGCAGTACGTTTAAAACAGTTTCGTACCTAAGACAGCCATCTGTCCAGCATATATTCTATCGGCTCCTAATTCCCCGGCATGATCTACTCTTATAATCGAGTCTAACAGTTCTCCCGGTTTAGTCGTTCTTGCGGCTGCCGAAGTGCTAGCCAAACGAGTTCCAAGCCGTTCGACGCGTAGCATTTCTCCTAACAACGTTGAACGTAGCATTTCTTCTAAGAACACTACTCTTGACACGGAATTTCTTCTCCCTTTAAATATAGCCATTATTGGTTTCAGGTATATGCGCAGAGAAATGTTTGAACGGTGGGAAGTGTGTACAGAAAGATACTTGTGAATGCCCAAAAGGCTACTTCGGGTTACGTTGCGAGTTTTGTAAGTAGCTGGATATCACCGACGATCCTTTGTTTACCGGTGTTCCGTACGTTTCTAAACCAGCGTATCGTTTTTACAGCGAAGTGTGTAATACCCTGTTTGAACGGAGGAAAATGCAAAGGGAACAACGTGTGCAGATGTCCTGCCGGTTTTAAAGGTGATCACTGCGAGATCGGCAGAAGATCTTCGCAACGTTCGCCATGCACGAGGGCATGTAGGAATGGTACTTGTCAACCAGACAACACTTGCCTCTGCGAGCCTGGTTGGTTCGGAAAGTTATGCAACAAGAACAAGCCGTGGGCTTGAAACTACAGGCATACTTTTCTCCGGTGGTATTAAGATTACGACCGATCGGATTCGTCGAGATCTTTTACACGCGTGTTCATTTCTTATCTCCACCATTGCGTCTGATTCGGTGGCTTCTCGCGTTTAAGGCGGCAATTTTCTTAGATATTGAAAGGAAATAGGTATGAATGAAAAGAGCATTTATTTCAAGAATCCAATCGGTCGATACCAATCGACTAACGTGTATAGTTAGTAATTTACCCCACCCCAGATGTGATATGTAAAGCTGCTTTACAACATTTTATACTATTAAATATTATTTTTAAATAATATACTTTTATATTGTTAGATTTATTGTAATGATTGTAAAAAATAAAAATGTATTTTCTCCCTCGTAATTTGTATGTACTCTGTCATTGACCTCGCATCGAATCGTATCTCTGAGGGACAAAAGTCGTGTTCGAACGTTCGTAACGTTTCACCATGAAAAATACATGTATGTGAAATTAATGGGAAATAAAACGTCGCGCACCCACCTAACGTCGTTCAATCAGCGAACGTAAAAACAACGAGCGTAAAGCACTGTCGCTCTAGCCAAGTTTCAGGAGCGAGAGTTTAGGTTAGCCGAGGTTCGGCGCACCGTCCCAGGTATGCCGAGTACAGGAGTCACGCGTTTCAGGATCCAATAAGAACGTATATCGTTTGGACGCCATAACGCGTACCCCACTGGTACTGGCCAATCGCGTTATTCCAGACCCGTATACATGTATATGGTGTTCGTGTTTCCGAGGTAGCTGGCACATTTTCGCGGATTCTCACGGGAAATCGGTGAGCGCCGAATAACTATCGGTACGTTATTAGCACGTAAGCGATCGTCGAGGGCCCGGGCGATGCGCGGGCGTTGCGCATTCGCGAAATAAGGGCAATTTCGCATCGTCTGCTTGGAGTGCACCGCGCAGGCTCGCTTTAAATGGCCGCCTCGCTGCCGCGTTTGTTGTGGTGGAGATGGAGGGCTGCGTAGCCGATCGATACGGGCACTGGCGAAACTGGCCATGGTGTCTATGGCGGCTGTCGTGCGTGTTGTGGCGCGGCGCGACGTACACGCGAGTTACGCCCGGTGAGATTCGAGGAGCGCGTGAGAGCCTCGCTACGGTGCTGTGCGGCGGGTGAGCGTTTGAAACGGCTGGCGAGATGTCCGCGAGACGCGAGCGTAGGGCGTGGTGAGAGAGCGTAGCCGACGGCGGCCTCCTCCGCAGACGCGAAACCCTGAGCCCTCCCTGATCGGGTGACCACTCACGGGACACACAAGGTGCGTACGCAACTCGCGATTTTCACTGGGCCTGCTCCATGGCTCCGTGGTACCGCGGTCATGAGCTTTGCGGCCCCGGAGGTGGTCTCTTTTGCGTGTGCCCTGCGCATTTTCATTGCCCCCCCAAGTATCACCAAATAAACGCGCCGTGTGCGCGACTCGGCGCATCCTCTGTGTTCTCATATCTCGTCACTCTTTACCAAGCCTCGCCAGCCTTATTAACACTCTTCGTCTCTCTCTCGCGCTCGATCGTCGTCGATCTGTCGCGAGTCGATCTGTCAAATTCATTGTCCGGATACGTACGACGATCTTCCGCCGTCATGCCGGGCTCCAGGCTGGTTTCTCGCGCTTCGCCCGCGTTTCACGATTATCCCGCGCCTCTGCACGGACCACGCCGCTGCCGACGACGACGTTCGCGCGTACGTCTTCGCGCGCTCTCCGCTCGTCACGAGGTTCTCTTGCCCGCGTCGTTCTAGCACACGTTTCAACATGCGTGCGACTCCCCGACGTGCACGCGGGAAACGTCTCCTCTTAGAATTCAATCTTTTTTTACTTCGGCCTGTATGCAGTATCAACATCCTGATTTCTTATCTCCTATTCGTTATTACTTATCACCCAGTATATTTCAATGCCACAGTCTTCTACACTAGGAAGAGATTACACTGCAGCTGTATTATTTTTCACTACGTTCCTGTGCTTGCGTTTGTCAATTTGTAGCGTATACTCTTCTCTTGCCAAAAGTAACGCGAGAAATTCACCTTGTGTACACGAGTTTTTTTTATACATGATCCCATGATTTGTCTGTATGTAAACGCGACGATTCCCCATAGTAAAAAGTACATATCCACGAACTTTGTACAAAAATTTATACGTCCACTCTATGTTTATGAAGCTTATAGCAGGATTTTCTTATTTCGATTCAGGTGAAGGTGGTGATGTAGAAGAGGGACCGAAGATTGAAGATCGAGAACTATTTTTGCGGGGCACTGTAACACGACCGGAGACAACACGGGTGACGAGGAGAAGAAGATGGTATCTCTGCCTACCGCAGAATCGGGCACAATGGACAGAATCTCAGATGACGATGACGACGAGCCGAGTAGCGAGTCTGAAACGTACGAGGATGGTGACCTCTTGTCGGCTGCTATGGATGATGACGTTACGGCCCAACTCGCCGCTGCAGGTTGGCAAATCAAACACGCTAATGGTGATTTCCATTTTTTTGCTTTTTCACCTATCCAGTTGTTCACGTTCTAATCAGTCTCATTTACAAGAGAAAAGTAACACACAGGGTGCACCAATAATGTTAAATGGTCGATTGCCATATTATATAGGTACGAGAAACGAAGTAACTTACAAGTCATCTTTTTCAAACAGTTCACGTGCTCACGGTTTCTCATTAACGATGTACATAGCCCAGATTCTTGTAAAAGATAATTCACACAGTACAATCGAAGAGTGCTTTAATTTCAAGCATCATAAGCTTACATTCTACGACTCAACAATGGTCAGAGAATTGAAGCCAATTTTAACTAGCAAAAAACGTAAATTCGCTCAGTTTGAATGTATGTGAAGAGAGTTCAAGGAGTTTTCTTCAGTTCTTAACATCTTCGTCTGCTTACACCGAATCACTTAAAGACAAACGTAGTCACAAACGTCAATAAGTTCATTACCTCTCTCATTTGTAGTGCAGCATGAATTTCGTAATTTTAATTTGGTCGTTTAACATGACATCATTGACTTAAATGCATTTTACATTGTTCGTGTACTGTACTATTTGCTTCTTATTTTTATAATATTCGATGTACATACATGGAAACACTATCTTTTGTGTTAATCTTTATTTTGTGTCTTGTGTATAATCGTTTTCATCATTTCTTTGTGCGTTTATAAAATACCATAGCTCTCACATTAGCTCGACATTCATCGTCTACATTTGTGTTTGGTATTTCTCATAGAAATTACGTACTGTTTCGTAGAGACTCATTTTCACCCTGTCAGTTGAAGAGACCTCAAGAGTACATCTTTTTCGAGCAAATAAATTGATCTCTGAAGTTTCACGTACTTTCAGGCAACGTAACATACTCTTGAACATGATGCACGTTTCACGTCATTACCGCTTTTGCATCTCCTCTTTATGTTTTGTATGCTGTTGATATACGTAGCGAAATGTCAGTAGAATAGTAACGGGCAAGAAATTCTATTACACTGAAGAAAGATGTCTCGTAAGAAGTTGGAGATGTGAATTCTCGATGTTTCGCGCCGCTTTGAACATTCTACTGACATTTCATTCGGTGTGTGGGACTGCGAAATCGGGAAACACACGGTCAATGATACGCATATTTAGGGCCGGTCGGTGTGGCCGCAGCCGCAGCTATCGTGTCTGCGAAAAAGAGGAAACGGCCCCATAGCTTCGAGACGAATCCCAGTATCAGGAAAAGGCAGCAGAACCGACTTCTGAGAAAACTACGAGTACGTCCGTTCAATATTGTTAGATCTCATCTCCTAGTCGACCACGTCGTCGCTGTTTTCTACAATTCTTCGTATCGATTTCACGTGTGTATCGTTACAGCAAACCATAGACGAATTCGCAACACGAGTTGGACAGCAAGCAGTAGTATTAGTAGCTACGCCAGGGAAGCCAAACAGTAGTTACAAAGTATTTGGAGCGAAACCGTTGGAGGACGTGGTAAAAAATTTAAGGAACGTTATCATGGAGGAACTCGAAAACGCGCTCGCACAACAAGCTCCGCCACCAGTACAAGACGATCCATCCTTATACGAGTTACCGCCTCTCATAATAGACGGCATACCTACGCCCGTGGAAAAAATGACCCAGGCTCAGCTGAGAGCATTCATCCCTTTAATGTTAAAGTATTCTACAGGTAGGGGTAAGCCCGGTTGGGGGAGGGACAGTACGCGGCCACCGTGGTGGCCGAAGGAGCTACCGTGGGCAAACGTGCGCATGGACGCAAGAACCGAAGACGAGAAACAGAAGGTTTGTAGAGGAAACACCGAAACGATCTTTGACCGTCGATCGCATTACGAAGAGAACGTTTTCACAATTATTGTAACGTCTGGTTGTACCGTTTTTAGATTTCCTGGACGCACGCGTTAAGGCAAATTGTAATAAACTGTTATAAATTTCATGGAAGAGAAGATCTTCTGCCTGCGTTCAACGAAGAGGACGACAAGTCGAACGTACTGATACAACAGTCGACTCCTCATTCGTCGTCGCATCAGTCGCACCAGTCGAGCCAGGGCCAGGGTGGACAGTCGCAGCAGCAGCAACAGACGGTGGGAGTTGTTCGACTCAACAGCACGGATTCATCTAAGGGAAACTCTTCGCCAGCACAAATCATTGCCGCGTCTCCCACGGCTCTTGCCACTGCCACTCAGGTGGGAGTGGATAGAGTACAGAAACGAGAAAAGGAGCAAATTTGAACGAAGCAACATGATCGGGAAACATGTTTCGAGTCGTCTTACACTGTCCTCGACGGCGCTCGACGCGCTCGCTTGAATCCGTGACTCGTGTATCGAGAGCGAGATCATGATGTTTCTTTAAATTCTAGTCTTTACCACTGATAGAAGACAATTCGGATTTAGAATTCGTTTGCACGCGACTTACGTTCACCTTCATGTGTTTAGTTTCCCTTATTTGAGTTTGATCTTTATTTTTCGCCTCGTAAAATGTTTCATTTCGTTACACACCGTTCTGTTCGGGCGTTTCAATGTGTTTCGTTGTTTAGAAGATCGCCAGAAGGAAAATCATTATCAATCGTTTCTCTGATTCAGATGACGGCTCAGTATCCAACGGCAGTCTTACAAACTATAACGAACCCTGACGGCAGTGTATCCATCATTCAAGTCGATCCTAGTAATCCAATAATCACGTTACCAGACGGTACGACCGCTCAGGTTCAAGGCGTCGCGACCGTAAGTAATTCCAGACGTTCTAGTTATTCCTGAGACCCATGCGGGATCGAGGAACGGTCGAGACGGTAAAATGAATCGTTTTTCTGTTAGATCCACACGAGTCAAGGGGAAGTACAAGCGCTCGCTGAAGTCGCGGGCGGCGCGGAAGGTACCAGCGTCGCCGTCGACCTGAACAGCGTTACGGAAGCGACGTTAGGTCAAGACGGTCAGATCATTCTGACGGGGGAAGACGGACACGGTAAAACAGTTTTCTATAGGCTCTGCACCGTCGCCGGCCAGGAGCTACTTGAACAGTGAATTCATTTTTACTGGCCCAGGACCCTTTGTTGTTTTGCATGCTGTCTGCTACGCTCCATTCAAGAAAAATACCCACGTGTTCTACTATGTACAACGAAAGTAGAATATCGATTAGTCGTTCTCTTTCTCTCTCCTTTTTTTTGGTACTGTACATAAACGCGGTTTCACCTCGGAGCTGTGCACAGCTTTATTTTAATTTCGTCTTTAAGAATACACGATACATGGAAGAAAAAACCAAGAAGGGGTATCGCTCGGACTATACGGCGTGTCCTACTAGTTTTACGAATTTACTTTACGTTTAAACGTCGCGCGACGATAAAATTGAGTTACGAACAGACAAACGTCGTGCGACAACAAAATTGAGTACAGAGACATCGCTCTCGATGTTGTATCGTTTCATTATTGCGTTTGTGTACCGCGCAGACCATTCTATTCTCGAGACAGCGACGTTCATCAGATCTTTTTCGCGCATCAGAAGATAGACAATGAACGAACCGATGGAATTAAAGATTTGCATGTCCAGTGATCGATTATGTTATTTCAACGAAAAACAATAGAATCCTTTCGGTGAATATGTCTGTATATGTATCTAAGTGTTGCATGCGTAGTAGAGAGAGGAAAAGATGAATGAAACAGAATTTGATAACGTTCATTAAATGTGTAAGCCGGGGGTAAACTCGATCGGTTCCCATGGATTCTTAAGATCATTTAAATTGAACGAGAAAAATAAAGGAAGGTATTTCACGATCACTGAACGAACCTGTCCCTGTTACTACGATCTATCACTTATCGTTATTATTGAAAATTGGTTATTCACTTTATTTAAAACGAAGAGAAATAAAATGCTGTACATAGAGTATTTTTTGTTGATGTTTTTATTATTTTATAGTCGTCGTCTGTGCGCAGGCCCTCGTTTAAACTACCCGCGACCGCGATACTCCGATTCGTTTAAACGAATTCTCGTATTTCGAGTTGAAACGAGATCCGCGTTTTCTCTTTACGACCGACGTGTTTTGTTCGCGTCTCGATTTTAGGGAACAACGTCTTAAACATACGTTGCTTGTTTGTTAATGCCTCACTTATTCCGAGATTAGTACAAGTAGTGAGTTACGTTTGCACATTAACGACACGGTACGTTAAAAGGGTGTGACGAAAGAGAAAAAGATACCGCTGAACGTGGTGCCGTTCGTTTCTCAAAATTGAATTAGACGTTTAACGCATAGTAAGTATGTTTCATTTTCTTCAGCGCACCCTCTCGATCGAACATTTTTTACACGGTACGACAGAAATTACAATTCACCGTTTAAGTTTTAGAACGTATCTGTATAGATGGTCTGTCAACTGTTGGACTGTATCGTAAACTGGTGGCACGAACGAATGCATTGCGAAACGAATTGTAAGAATCGGGAAGTTACGGGATCGTAGATTCTCGAATCGAGGTAACACCAGATGTGGGAAGTACAGGTACAGAATATACGTACGCGTGTCTCACGTTTCGAACAATGAGTTTCGTTGAGGGTCGCAGGCGAACGACGCTTGGTCTTTGACTCGGATTCGAGGAACACTGTTGATCGTTCACGCGGGAATTAGATAGATCTGCGACCCTGGCTTCGTTCCTCGGTCTTCCCAGTTTGCTATACAGAAAAAGTGCCTGGTCTCTGGGGCAGAACACAGGACTGTTGCTTGCTTGTTTCAGGGTATCCTGTGTCCGTATCGGGGGTGATAACGGTGCCGGTGTCGGCTAGTATGTATCAGACTATGGTTGCCAATATTCAGAGTGACGGTACGATGCAAGTAGTCACGCCGGTGGTTCAAGTGCCGAAAGTTGAGCCAGGAAACGGGGAAACTAGCATCGAGGCTGTCACTATTCAAGGGCATCCGATGACGATGATAAACGCGGCGGGCGAGCACCAAGTCCTTCAAGTGATATCGTTAAAGGATGCGAACGTCCTCACGAAGGCCATGCAGGCCGAAGTCGTGAAAGACGAGGACAGTCAACAACAGCAAACCGTCTCTAGTCCAGAATAAACCGTTTACCAACTAGTTAATGAACTAATGAAATAATAAGCTTCTATGTCGACACCAAAAATGCGACAGGTGCACATTAGCGGTGTTCACAGAAAGAAAGAGTGAGAGAATATTAGAAACGAATATGTGTTATTAATATTTAAGAGAAAAATGATCGTGTCTTTACTGAATCACTGTCTAGCGTGTCATCCAAGTTCGAGAAACAAGTAGAAAACGAGCGAACAGAGGCGAACACACGTTCCAAGAGTGAAGATACAATTGAATGTTCGACGACTCGCTGGGACTTGAACGTAATCATATTTGTATTCAAGATTCATCGTAGACAATTAGAGGTATCCACTTTGTAATTCAATCTCTCGACGATAGTACTAATTTTTATTAGAGAGTACTACTCGCACTCGCAAGGGTGAACGCGAATAACGGTGATTCCGAAAGGGTATCGTCGACGTTGTCTTATTACTGTAGTATAACAGCAACGTCTCCGGCTTCCGAGGATTTTATCTCGTCTTCGGAGCGGACACGTGGAAATATTTTTCGTCTAGTCTTATCGTACATGTAGCGTCGGGCATACCAAAGAGATCTACGCGAATTATTCTCACGCAAACTGTGTGTCGTTTAATAATCCGAGAAAGAAGAGTGTCGACCTTGTAAAACAGTGTAAACGGTGGCTCTCGTTAGTATTCCGACACATCTTCAATGTTCGACCGAACAACGTAATTTCGTCTGGTCAAGTATCAAAGGAGTTATAGTCTTGCGATGTGTACGAATATTCATGGGAGCATACACAGTCGCGAGTCCATTCGTCGATGAATAATCCTTTTAACTTAATAATACTTTTTAACGGTAACGATAGGATTTTCCATATTTGTAGAAAAGAACCTTTTCAACGTTCATCGAAGAAACGTAGTCGACGTAGATACTTATTTGTCAGGATTCCAATTCAAACGTAACGTCTGAGTTCATCGAATTCGGCCACCGAATTGAGGAAGCAAGGAGAGAACGTAGCCTATTTTTGTGACGAACCGATACGTGTAAAAAAAACAAAAAAATGAACGTTTCTTTTGCCGATACAGCGACGTAACGCTGCATATTTAATATACATTTAACGATCGACAGTAGTGATAAATGAGACGAAAAAAAAAAAAGAAGTCAAGCATTTCTGACGGGTACAAATAGGCTGTAAGACGTAATTTTTTGAAAAATAAGACACACGGATTTGAAGTCTCGATGCACACCCATATAAAAAAAAATTACTTTTATCGTATCGAATACAGCGTTGTATTGGAGAATTATTTTTAAGCGGCTCCGTAAAGAATACTATACGTATATGTACAATTCGTCGTGAGGCGAAACTAAAGATTAAACTCTTTCGTTTCCGCTCTGTTTTGCTTTGGTGAACGATGCAGAGTGTAGAAATGAAGAGTACCGTTCATTGTTCTTCACGTTGAGTTTTGGCTAATTTCATTAGGAATCTATTTAATTCCGTTGTCGGTGAACGAGAGAGAGAGGAGAAACGAGAGACCGTAACGCATTTAAATGCCAACCCACTTTTATACAATGTCTATACCTAAAGTTAGGAAGAATGTTATTTTTCCGTGCAATCTTGGTTCAATGTCGCGGTGTCCAATTTTGTAAAGACGAGCGATCGACTTTCCAGACTCAATTCTTTCCGTTACCCCAACGATTTTCGCATGTAATTTTTATCAACTCGTGTGCATCATACCTAAGTACATACACGTACTTCGAGTTTCTATTAGACGATTCTAATTACCGAGTTTGCGATACTTGTTTAATCAACGTTCACTGAGACATGTGTCTCTATCGATGAAGTTCCTGTAGTTCTGTAATACGCGTTTCTCTTCGACGAGAGAAACGAGAGCGTACGTCAGGAGCAGAGTCGTAACGTTGAAACAACAAACTGCCTTCGACATCCAAGCACGAGAGATACCAGAAACAAAAAAGGTTTTTATAACATTATCGATGAAACTTGAATTTAATAATTATCAATGTGAACAGTTCACGAAGGCTAGATACTAATTGTTACATTGTTTTTTTAAAAACTGTGGTCGTCACGTGACGAAGTGTAATATATCGACACTCCCATGTAAGACCGTGTCGTACTTTTTTTTTTCTTCGTTCGTAACGAATCACATAAATTAAGTTCAGTGTCATTTGAAAACAAAAAAATGTAATACCACTTTAGATAATTATAGATGTACGTGTACATGACTCTGTCGCTGTGTATCTTACAACGTAATCTGTACATATCTGGTCGTTGTGTCACCTCTCTGCTTCGATTACTTTTCATGTAAAAACAACAGAAAAAAATTGGGCAAAAAGAATTTAGGGGCGACGCGAGGAATCAACGGAAGTTGCAATTAAAGCATAATGCATACATATAATTTTGTCTCCTTGATCTCGCGGTTCTTTCGAACGAGAGACGGTAGGACGATGAATAGCTGTGTATTCCTCTTCTCTTTCAATATCGAAAATGTATTTTGTACATGAAGAAGGTGCGACAGTGTCGCGTTACAAATATTTATTCAAATGAACGTACAACACGTGTAATGATAATAGGTACTATTTTGCCTTGATTCAAAAATTGATTCTATATTTATTCGCGAAAAATCTAATAGAAAGCACCTTCCTACACATAAATACTAATGTATCTAGTCTAATAGCTTAATGTATCTCATCGATCGATTGAAGTGCTAGTTCGGGTTTGTCATAGCCAAGTTCTTCGAGCGTATTGATACCTAGTTCGTCCAAAGTGGGCCTGATCTCTTGCAGAATGTATGGATAGATCTCCTTCACATTAGACCCACACTTGTCCTTCACAGTTTCCAAAATCCTAACAGCCAAGGCAAAATCGTTTACGCGTCTGCAGGCTCTCATTCCTGCGCAGATAATGCTGGGATCGGGCACCAGGTCCATACCTGCAGAAATACAAAATTCATAGATACAATGAACGACGCGTATATACGTCTGATCGTCGAGACGATTAAAAACGGAATTAAACGAAAATCGTTTTTTCGACACAGAGAGATATAGTACGCGACTCAAATTAAGGTCGTTACGCCACAGGACGGTTCTACTGAGTTACCGATGAACGACAGTCGCGGGTATAGAGCGAAAAGATTTGAGAAGATTTTAAAAACGATTGCTAACCAGCCAGTTTATTAAAGACTTGACGAATTTCCCATCCGTCGACGTCTGAACGACTCAGATATTGCACGTATCGATCGTTGAATTCCTCCTCAGTTTCTACCGGTCCATCGTGCGACGTACGAAGGTTTTGAGTCGCCGGGAGAGCACGCGGAATTATTGAATTCCTAACGATGCCGTTTACTTGTCTTCCCACAAATCGCAACATTGTTCACGAGATTTTCACTCAAAGTCCAGCGACGACAAGTGGAAGTGTTCACGATTGCTTGCGTAACTCCGACAACGAATGGAAGTTCGTCTCGGATTAGTATTCGTGCATTCGATACTCGATACATCGTGGGATTTCTAACCCATGCGCGCTACGAGCTTTCAGCTTCAGACTCTCCGTGTTCAGACTTATCGTGTGAGTCGTGAGGTGTGACACAGCTGTACAACCTATACTTTTTTGTTTCGATCGTAAATACTGTACAGCTCGTGGATCGTAGATCGAATTCGTGAAGTAACATCGCCGAGCTGAAAAATAATCGTGTTCGCTATGTCTCAAGAGAAAGGTATATCGATGAAATTACTCTGTATAACATGTTCAGCTTCTAAACCGTTTCCGTTTTTAATTCACACAACATCTCTCGTGTCCATGTGACAAATCTGCTACGACACGCACAATCGGCAGGTGTCTTATAAAAGAAAAAAGATGAAATAAAATAACGAACGATTGTAGCTCGATCACACGAGAAAAGCATTAAGAATGTTATTTTTTCATTTTATGGCTGAGCAAAGCAAGCGGAAAAAGTCGCGGGTATCGCAACAAGAAGAAGGTAAACATTGGTGACAAAGGAAGAGAAGTCGTGGAGAACATAAAAGAAGACAATTTGGTTTTACAACTCTTCGGAGCGTACGCGACTGAGTTAGACGACAGGCACGATCGTTACGAGAGAATTGTAAAAATTGGCAGAGATATCACTATCGAAAGCAAGAGAATCATTTTTCTTTTGCACAGTATAGATAAGAAAAGTAAGCAGGAGAGCGTACTGGCCGAGGCCGAGTCGAGATTGAGAGCTGTTGCTGAGAATAATTTTAAAGCGATCGCGCGAGAATTAGAAGGTCAGGACCCATACTTTTATTTGAAAGCTTATCGTAACGGTTCGGAGGAATACGTGGAAGCTCTCACGTTTTTCCAATACTTGAGCAATAGCGATATGGGAGGTTGGGTAGAATTGAAAAATGCCCTTAGTTACATAGATTCTGAAAAAGGTGAAGCGAAAAGTTTCCAGGCTTTAGTCACACCGTCCGAATATATCTTAGGCATTGCCGATTTGACCGGGGAACTAATGAGACAATGTATCAACAACTTGGCGCTAGGAGAAAGTGCTAGTTGCTATCAGACGCGGAATTTCGTTCGGAACGTGTATAAGGGGTTTCTCGGTTGCTCGAATTCATCGAGCAAAGAGATAAACAGAAAAGTTTTCACGCTTAAACAGAGTCTTCAAAAAATAGAAAACGTTTGTTACACGATTAAAGTAAGAGGATCAGAAATACCGAAGCATATTCTCGTGGACGTGGCTATCGAGGACATAGAGAGCGACGAAGGGTATCAACCATATTAAATATATACATGAATGTCGTATGAAACATAAATACAGTCGTAGCTCGTCCATTACTGTGCGATTATTCGTAAATGAAAAGCGTATAACAGCAGTGTCGTTGTCAGTATTTTCTCATGAAAAATGAACATATTGTCTAAGTTTAAAGGTGTACAAAGTTTTGTAAACTGTACGATTTTTATACTTTTATTTTCTTACGTTAACATATAAATATGTATTTATGTTTCTCTCTCAAACAAATATAAAAATATGCATTCGACATTGTATAAGTTCACACGTACGACTAACATTGTTCAGATAATTCCAGAATTCGGTCGTGCAAACATTAATCATTTAGTTCCTAATCGCTTTCGTCGTCTAGTTCATATTCACTGTCGATATCGGTCGAAGGGTCGTATTCGGACTCGTCGACGGATTCGTCGACAGATTCTTCTCCAGACAAATCTTCTACATCGGTGAAATTGTTCAAAGTTGCTCGTAGTCGAGGTTGCTGACGATTTCGTTCGTTACGTTTATTCATAACAGTATGTTTGAACCGTTGCCTATGATCAGAATTCTTACGGTAGCACTTCATGCCGTAAGGGCATTCTTCTCTGTCATCGGGCATGTCATAATCAGGGTCACCGACGTGACTAAATTCAGCTTTATGTTGCGGGTTCTTCCTGTAAACAGATTTGATTTTGAAACATTTCAACAAGCAGGAAAAGTACTCGAACGAACTTGTACCTGTAACAATCCTTTCCATATTTGCATTTCTCTCTTCTAACATTCGTTACTGCACTGCTCAAAGCTTCTTCTAGTCGTTGAACCTCTTGAACAGAAGATCGTGGATCTTCTTTATTCTCTTGGCTCGCAAGAGCCAAGTTCGAGGTTTCTCGAGCACGTGCGCCTTTCAATCTACTTTCCGATGAGCCAGTTTCTTTCAACGTTGACGGCCCTATCCCTGTACACTGAGTCGAACCCATCGAATTACCGTTCGACTCCTGCATTTGATCTTCGGCTCTGTCAGATGATAAGTTCTCTTCATCTATTTCAATCGTGCCGTTATTGTCGGTCGTTTCGTGCAACACGTGACACGAAGAGGAATGGACGTTATCACCTTCTCCTGAATCCGAACAAAACCTTTTCGTATGCACAGACTCCGTATCTTCGTCAACCTATAATTCAACTTTTTCAGGCGCGATGTTAAATCCTTGATACTCACAGTTCTAAGTACAAACTCATACTCTTCGTTTCAACGTGTTCTCCTCGTTGCTTTCCATTTTGGTCGCCACAGCTTGAACTTTGAACCAGCATTTTTCCGGTACCAGAGAACACATGTCTCCGGGTTTCAACGGAACCGTGGTACCCAATTTAACAAGTTGCCATCGCGTAGAATCGATAGACTTCACGTAACAGGGGGCGATCTGATACTAGAAAATGACTCCTATAGACGACCACTGGCTGGATGGGACGAAGAAGACAGCATCGTAAAGACGCTTCGATCTTACCGGCGTCAAGGTAATTTCGTTCTCAGATTTTACGTTTATCGTTATGGCATGTTTCACAACCCGGTCGTCGTCAGACTGAAATTCAGACAAATTACGCACAGCCACAGTTGATGAACACGTTGAACGTATTGAAAGACGGTTAGATGCTGTACAGTTGATTATTTATGTATGTCGACAAGGACCGCTGGGCACCATGTGGCGAACCATGCATGCCGCTAGACGTGAACGCATGCGTCAGTCGCGTGTCGCGTCCTGTGCGTCGGTAACCGCGTAGTGCGTACGACACGGCCACGATTTCGAAACGTTTCGCGGTCAACACACAGTTCCAGAGTCGATCAATTCAAAATCAAATCCTAATTAAGTACTTACATCACTCGTTACACCGCGGCCTATGAGGTTTTCGCCTATCCGTAAGTCCACTGTTTGTACCGAGTCGTTGTCCACTCGGAGTATTTGTAACTTTTTCATTTCGACAGCAGTTACTTAATCAAATTGACAGCAAATTTGGCAATTGTACGACTAGGGGAAAGTTTCACATTGCAATTCAGTCATGGGGCAGAATTTTGTTCCAATGGTCAAACACGCGTCAGGCAAACGTTAGGAGAGAAAGTAAAAAAATTAGCGAGGAGATCGAGCTTGTGTGTGTGTGTGTGTGTGTGATCGCAGTCGGCGTAAACGATGGCATGTATATATTGCATGTACGTGAACGTTTCGAATTATCTGTAAAACATTTGGTTGCGAGGCATTATCGTGGTATCATCGTACACGTCCGGGTACAGTATTCTCATCACAAAGAAAATTACACGAGGGCACTAACAATTAATTTTTTTTTCCTTCATTTGTAATTACAAAGAATGTACACTCTTATAAATAATTGAAGTAAAACGTGAAAAGAATCAGAAATTCGATGCGACGTCGTGTAAAACTATGCGCGAAAACATTTTCATAAAAAAACTGCCAAGTACGTGTAAAACGATCAATTGTCCTTATGTTAGGTGCATCTGCATAGACGTGTGTAATCAGCCAGACGATGTCGTAAATTCACAGCGTTAGATTTCTTGGTAATCGTACGATCATCATACACACACGTGTATGTACGTACAAAATACTACGAAGCAGTGTCGCCGTAAACTATGTGTATGTATAAACTTTATTTACGTAAAGAAATCTTGTTCGCTTTACGAGAAGGAAAAACGTTTTTAAACGATACAACGATTCAACAAGTAAATCGGGTGATCGTAACGTACGAAAGTCGAGGAAAGGTCTGCTCGTTGATCGAGGCGATTTTCGGTCATCGTTCTGACACAATTTTCGGTGGTGATCAGTCACGAGGTAAAACGTATTCATTTCGTTATAAATTCGTTACTCGGTTTACGAAGTAGGAACATTATAAATCTTCGGATCCGACAAATGAAACGTAGCTCGTGGTATCTAACAGGCCAGCTTCCGCGATCACTATCACCCGCTATCGGCTCGATAAGGCCTATCGATACAGTGAAAAACGTTCGACATCGACGAGTACAGTCAAAGGTGTTGGCGTTCGCCTTCTTTGGACGCGCGACGACTCGGCAACGCGATTCACGGCGTTACCACGATTTTATTCTCACTTTCGTTACTCGTTCACTTACAGTCAGGTAACTATTAGTCAGTGTCAAGCATGTACGCATCACGTATCACAGTATACCTCGAGGAGTTTAGACGGAAATCAACAATTTTAGCACACATACGTAATAGCTATGTTAATCATTCTCATTATTACTCATTGAAAAGCGTTTTCATGCTCGATGCAACGCTATCAAAATTCGTCACGTCTCCTGTCTCATCAATCATTATCGGCAGTTACTATGAGAGTCACGACGCTGCTTCTGCAATAATTGCACGCGTTTAAAAATTGTACGAACGTAAAAATTCAACAGGGCTCTCGTCGTGTCCTCTTGCTCACGGTGCATCGTGTTAAAACGTACAGCTTTCGAAACGGTCTCGTATCTATCTGTATAAAAACAGAGTTATCGTCGGCACATAAGTGTATACACGCGATTATGCACATACATTTTACAATTCGTTTACGTGCAATTACGTACCGTGTATATGTATACATACGAATGTACAGAAAAATATGTTTCGAGGTACATTCAATACTTCTATAAAAAAATGTCCGGAAAGGAATGATACGCTGTGGCCAGTGATTCTCCGTGATTAAAATGTAAATTTATCCTTATTACGCTTTCAACAATCGTGAAGTAGTGTCGTGAACATCTTTTAAAATGCGTCTGATGATTCGTCGTATTATTGTCCGAGAACCACTGGCTCGTAACAATTGGCCAAACGAAACGTTTCGATTCAGCGTTACAGCCTGCGTCTTTGTAATCGCCGAGTTATCTTTTATTCTGAAAGAAATGCCCATGAAAAAGTGTGAAAAAACTTATCGCCCTCTTCGTACCTATTAAAAATGACGACGATGCAATATCGTTTTTATTACATCTCGACTTCAATATCTCAACGCGTATATATTTTTATTCATTTACTTTTATAATGCAACGAATAGTATCGCCGTATGGAATATGTATGTAACATGAAATACTGTCTATCGTTAGAATATTAAATAACTATCGTCTATATTCGTACGTTTATAGTTGTTCAATTATTCTGTCGGACTTTTCTATCTGAGAACTATATAAAAACGTTCGTTTATTCGTTGTTTTCAGACGTGAACTCGACTAGCTGAATTCTAAAATAATTATTGTAGTACACACGACAGAAGTCAGAGTCGATCGAACTTTTAATAAGTCATCAGTCAGACACATTTTTTCTAGCTCTCAGATATGAAGTCGTGTTTTGTATCAACTCTCAACTGATCGTACATCGACCGTTGCACTCGTTACAGATCTCCAACAAAACAAACAAGTTTCGTAGAAATAACATACAACCGTCTGTCGCAGGACGAGTAAAAATGTTCTATCCTCGCAACATCCGACCTCGTCACATCGAGGCATAATTCAGTTAGCTCCGGCAACGAGAGAAATGAAACGTACAGGTAACGTGTCGTCAATCGATACTTCTTAAAACGAATGACACGAAACTCGAATGAAACGATACTTGGATCAAATCGAACGAACCGACATGGACATTGCTTTAAAATCGATCCAGTTCGCTCTTTACCCGCGACAAGAACGATCGATTCCCGAACAACGAGCATGCAAACATGCTCGTAACATCTCGTATTTACACATTGCTCTGACTGATTACAACAGTTGCATCGCTGCTATCGATCTGTACAAAGCAAACCATTTGAATTCCTGTCTCTTTAAACAATTACATGTATGTACATACGTTAAACTTTGATGATACAAAAGTTTCTGACAGTACGTACAAGCACTCTGACATCAACACCGTTCAATTGAAATTTGTTCTGCTAACGAGATATTATTGGAATGATTCTTAGTACAGTACGTAAGATCACACATGTGTATACATATATACACGTACACGCGATTTACTCGTCACTTTCGCTGGAGTCTCTTATAAAATTTGTGGTATGTTACGAAATTTGAACGTCTTCGTCGTCGATTCGAGGAAGAGAAGGAGACGATCGGTGTCCCATCCGAAATTGATAAGTGACTACGAATTAAGAACGTCTCTAAACGGTCGACCGTTTAGAGACGCACCGGTTCGGCTCGCTGATGTCTCAAACGATACTGGAATAATTTTCACTCGGCCACACGTAGTACAAATGAGGGTGGCGGGTACACGGCTGATACTGCGTCTCTGGAGATTGCGGCGTACGCGTCAAAGGGACGTGTTCTTCTTCGTGGTTCGAGGAAGTGTCAACGTCTGGTTCTGGCTATACTATGGTACCGCCACTTTCTGCGGGACTGACAACGTGTAGAGCACTTCCGACTTGTCCTATTCCTGGCTGCAATTAGAAGAGACGCATGGGAAATGGAAATGGCTTGGAAATTCATTACCGACGATCATCCCGCTTTTCGTTTTACCGTAAGCGTGTAGAACACATTCAAACTCTACGGATGCATCGAACAAGGAAACAGTGCGATGCGTAGCACAAAGGTATCATCGGTATTAATTTAAAAACGCCTCGTTAGCAAGACGTGTATCAACTAAATAGTAACGAGCAATATATGAAAAGGACACGCTGTGGTCGATCAGTGCGGATTGAAAAAAATGAGGAAAGAACGATAAATCATTATACGTACCATGCCATTTAAATTGTCGGAAGATTCGTCCATGATCGTCTTGCATCAGCCAAAGCATGGTACAGAATATTAATCTTTCCGATCAAAGTAAAAAGAGATCAATGCCCCACCGGCTCAAGAAACAAGCACAAGCATTTTCCGACTAAATTATAAGACTGTCACTATGAAATAAGCGATGCATGTATGTACTGTGTGACGATTGTCGCAAAAGTCTTAAGTGGCTAAACCGCTATAACACGAAGGAGTACTCTGACGATGAAAATGCTCGTTGCGAAACGCCAGGAAACTGTGTCTAAACGATTTTAGAAACGATCGCGCGATCGTGTAAACTATTGGAAATAATGAAATTGCAGTATAAATCGTAATATTTTCTTTTCTGTTTGAACGCATGCATGTTCCTACGTACATATGCCCAGCGGACTCGATGTTTTTCTCCTGGAGCTTTGCCTTGTTCGCATTCTGTATAAAACTCAAGCAGGAAGCAAGCGGCAACGTTTCATTCAAATTTTTGCTTTATTGTACAACAAGGCAATTCATCGTTTCGAACAAAGGATCAGGTGTCGCATTATTATGATCCGGGACGATGGTTCAACTAAACAATTCATCGACTTCCTATCGTTCGCTAAGCTAAGCTAACAACACTTTACAGGAAAGAAAGGAGGATTTCAAAGGGGCCTGCCCTGTTACAAAATCTTATGGTCGGGGGGTGGGGGTTTCTCGGGGGGGCGCAAACAACGTTACTCTCGATGATGCAAACCAAACATAAATATATTCTATTTATAATCGTACTAATATATTTGTTTAATATTCATAGAACATTTTGACCAGACGATCGTTAGGCACAAATATAAATACGTAGAGGTTTATACTATGAATGAACTTCTGTTCTCAATTTCCTTGCGTCGTTGAAAAAATATGTATACGATCTCGGCCGGTTCGCTCAATGAGCCAAGTTGAAAAAGGAAAATCTTGTGCAACGGTCGCGCGCGAAAACAATACTAAACCTCGTATCACCATGCAACAGAAGGGCAGAGACTAGAAATTTCATAAACACAAAGTACAAGCCGATACGTGAAATTCATCCATTCATAGTACCATCCATCTGTACATCTCTGTAATCATCGTACAATACAGACTAAACGATATTGCTAGCGCGATCTTTAACGTGTTCCAATGGCACCTTTTAATTCAACATAACGCGTATTGCTTTGGATAAAATACGAACTAGGATTTAATTTGTAAATATACGGAAAAAAAATACATTTATCTTCAAATAAAAATCTTCAAAATATCAATATTAATATATATATATATGTACGTATATGTATGTATGTACGTAAATACACATGGTTCCGCAAGAACAATCTTCGTCGCAATACCAAAAAAAAGAAAAAGAAAGAGAAAACAAAGAAAAAATAACGATATTAACCCGCCGTCGCGTCTTTTACACTTGATAAAGTCACGTGTCTAAAAGAACATGTCTCACTTGGGTAATTACAATCGAACAATGGTAGCAGGGGAAGATTGCGCCAGAGCGTTTGTCATACTTTGTATCGTTCCTCGTTCGACAATGATTCAAAATTCTATTACTATTTAGTATGTACAAATTGGAATTGATCTCTAAGAAAAACCCTAGTTGACGAAAATTGCGATAATAATAATTGAATATGGGTTACATCATAGATCGTTAGATCGCAAGGAATTAATGTTGGTGTAGGGATTGGTATGATGATGTGGCCTGTGCAGAGTGCTGCTGATGGTGAGAGGACCTACCATGTGACCAGGCCTCGCCCACGTGTAGACGTATCCATCTTGACACGCCGTCACGAAGCAATCCTCCCTAAACACTAACTCAGTCAATCTTTCGTGGGCCAGCTTCTTGCACACCAGTGGTTCGAGCACTGGGCACTCGTCGAACCTAGGACACCGGGCAGTTCCTATCAGTCTCATAGGATCGTCCGTCACTGAATTAATCTTTTTATTCGCACCTACTAAACTTCCACTGACACTGTTCATATTACTACTATTCGTGTTCGAATTGGCGGTAGCCTTGTCTCCGCCACTGTTCTGCATTATCGTGCTATTGGACGCACCACTGCCTCTCATCGTCAGGCTGAAGTTCCTTTTGTGATTATCACCTTTGCGCTCACCGAACCCGAGGCCTGCTAGCCTCTGCGTCAACGAATTTACGGTCGACACCGCCGTATTTGTACTCATGCTATTATTACTACTTTCATTATTACCACTCGCGTTCTCTTTGCAATTAATATTGTTCAAGTTATTATGTTTAGAATTGTTCAAATGATTCATCGTCGCTCCGTTCCCACTGCTGACCGTTCCAGTGCCAGGCGTAGCTAGGACACCGGAGCTAGTCGTGGATGGCCTCTGTTTCGCGCACATCGGTTGCCTCAGCACATCCTCCGTGATGTCCCACAAGCACAGTTGAGTGTCCTGCGAGACGCTGCCTAGCCTGTAGCACGTCCCGCCCGACACTCTCAATTCCGAACCGCAAGAGTTCCTGTTCGAATGAACTCCTTGCGACGTCGTCGTCGACAAACGATTAGATCTCTCGTGGAAATGATTGTGGTTGTTGTGTGGCAATGCCTCGTCGTCCGAGCCACTGAAGTCGGGATCGTGGTCTCCGTACGACGTGGTATAAGGGTCGAACGCCACCACGCTCACCCAGCTGTGGTGGCCCTGGCCTCTGGCCACCACCCTCTTCTCGTGAAAGCTCCAGATGGTCACCAGATCGTCCTCGCCACCCACGACGACGTATCTTCCATCCGGGGACCAGCATACGCACAAGAATCCGCCGAAATAACTCCGAGCCGAGCCCACTAACTCCATCGTGTTGTATTGGAACACTCTCAGGAACCCGTCTTGGGAGACGACCGCCAAGTTCGAACCGCACGGGCTAAAGGCAAATTCGTTTATACAACATCCTTCCGCACCGATCACCCATCTGTACAGTGGGTTCCTCGTCGACTTCGTTTTACAGGTGTATATGGCGTAACCGTCTCCCGCCTTGAAAGACTGGTAGTGAGGCGCCGTCGTCCCGCACAAAAGCTCTTCGTTGTACAGATACAACTGTCCGGAACTGTGAGACACCAAGAACAGATTGTTCGATCCAGGAACCCATTTTATACACGTCACCTTGCTCTTATCTATTAACCTCTGCAACATGAACAAAACGTAACAACGGTGAAAAAGAGAAGTCTGAACATACATGAAACACGTTCGTATCGTGGAGATCGTACGTATGAAACGCTAGGAACACTCGTCCGAACATTGTTCAATCGTCTTACGAATCGACGGCTTCGACGATTCTCCTACGACTTTAGGGTTGTGCCCGAAATATTTTCAAACGCGAATCATCTCGATACGACGTACCTACGTCTTCATTATATTACTTTACTTCGAACGATGTACCTACATCTTCATTATACAATTTGCTCAGTTCCTTTTTTATCGGATCTATCAGTTGGATCTGTCCCGTGGAGAAACCCACTAATAATGGCGCACTGTCCGCTGTTGCTGTCGTTTGATTAAAGTTATGGCAAGTTGGATTAGTTCCCTTATACAATTTCTTGTCCACTGGTTTATTTAAATCCACAGCCTGGAACATTTTTATTCGACATTAGCCGGATACAAATTTGACCGAAGAAACAATGACATTCGACGACCAGAAGGTCGACGTAGAATTTAAACAGAGGCAGCCACGACCATCACTTTTTCAAATATACCGATACTGTAACGATTGACGTAAAACGAACTCCGATTCGAGAGGATCAAGGTTTAATTGTTAAAGATTAATCGAGGTGGACGTAACACGATTAAAATGGAGTGAAACGAGAAAGATACCAGCAGAAATTCGGGAAATTCATGCGCTCAGCATTGAAAGGAATCGTTCGACCGGGGTAACGTTCGACGATTACGACCATAGCGTGGAGTTATTCACAAAGTAAAAGTAATTCTGCTTGTTAGGTGTGGTGATGGTCGCGCAAAGATGGAGTCTCGACACAGTCTTGGAGGTTAGATCTCGTAAAATACCACGCTTAATTACGGGTAAATAGTTCGATGAACGGCGGTACGCGATCGATCAGCGGTCTCAGGTACCTTTTTAACTCCTCGATAGACGTAAACGTAAAGCTCCTTCCCAAAATTGAAACACATCCGATCACCGAGACCTTGCGTACCCGTAGGATCCGCTGGGTCCGGTAAAGTCACGAAGGACACCCTCACGGATGCGCTCCCTTGGCTATTCGTGTAACCGACCCTGTTCGGTCTCGAATACTCCGACAAAGTCATTAGCTTGTACGTTCCTTCCCGCGTGACAAACTGCGTTTTCAAGTCCTCCTTCCCTCCTCCGTCCAACTGTACAGCCATCTTACCACCAGCGGTGCGACGGAGGAGCTCATCAGACACGAAAAACCGTTCGTTGACTTCTGTCCTCGTACACGTCCGTCAACGATCCCTTAGCGGAAAGCTTCTAGAAACTGTCCGATGCGAACTGCCCGGCTCGTTCTATCGAAAAGTTTCCAAGTGATCAACGTTCACCGGTTCTGTACGCAACCACTGTTAAAGGCGCTCCAAGTTCTGTATCGAAACTGGCCGTGCATTTACGACCCGCAGCTCACAGCTCACACACATATCCTCAACCGCGTACGAGATAATTCGGTCCCCACTGTACTCATCCCTGACCATGTAACGACTCGTACGTTTTGTAACGCGTTAATCGCAAAATTTATGCGGCATTTTTCAATATCCGTTTAAATGCAATTAATAGGAAAACGAAAGCTCGTAACTATTCGTAGCATTAGAACGTGTGTTCATCGTAAATTAAAAATACAATGTAACATCGAACAATATGAATATAGACGTGTCGCGTTCGTCGGCAGTTGTGAAAAGTGTCATGCTTTCACTCGATTCTGACTAATTTTTCATTGCAACGGGGAAAAATGAAATATGGTCGAAGAACACACACGGCACTGTCAACGCCGTGTTATTATTGCGCGCGCAGCGTCGCCTGTTCGCCTGAACTCGTTAGCTCTGACGACTCGTCAGGAACCGGATATTTTGTAAACAACTGAGCGAAGGGTTAATTAATTTTGCCCACTTCTTCTACTTCCTGCGTTTCCCGACCATTTGGCTTATCGGGAACAATCGTCCAATTGTCACGAACCGCTTTGAGCAGTGGACCGATCACGAACAAGATTAGCCGGTAATAATAAAGTCATTCTTTTTTCGGCATGATAACGTCGTGCTTATATTTCCTCGTTCGAATTGTACATTTCAATTTATGTCTCCAAACAAGCCTCACGAGTTCTTCTATTTTAATCTTCCTCTTATCTTCATTCTCGACAATCGCTCTCCTATTAACTGTATTAGTAGATCTACCTAACGGAGTACATCATCTTTAAATACAGTCTTCATACCATTTTCTGTCTCTCCCTCCTGTATCTCCTACTTCCTGGTTTTCCTCTGTTTCCCCTTTTTTTAATACTGATCGGAATTGCACGAAACTTGAGAGTCTTTCGAGCTTTGTAGCGATAACTATTCTACTTTACACTACTTGTAAGAATACTTTTCCTTCCCTCGTTAGCGTACTTTTAACATTATTTTTCTTTCGTTCCAGATATCTCTCGGTTAGGAATTATAGAAATAATAGAGGCGGCATCTGGAAGTGTCAGGGACAAAATAAACTATAATTAAACTATAAGTAAGTTGTCCTCTTTGTAAATTATTGTACACCTTTTAAAGCTCAATGAATAAAGAAATAGTTCAAATGCAATGCAAACGTCTTGTCACCCACTTTACCTTTAACTCTACCCACATCCAATCCCTTCTCTGTGTCATATTCACTTGCGTCAGTATAAGTAGAAATAATGTAGAATAGAAGGTTAAGAAATCTTTGGAATTGTGATGTCACAGCCGGAGACTGTGCCATCTCTTATCGCCTCATGTTTTTCTAATACAAAGTCTAATTTGAAGCAAAAATTTTGTCGAAAATTTCACTTTGTATTAGGAGAACATAAGATGATAGGAGGTACAGCTAGTAACAACGAAACTGAGCCATCTATGTGCATGTGTTAGTTTCCCCTAGAGGACAAAATTCAAAACGGGTGTTAATAAGTGTACGTCTTATCTTTTCAATGCTCGATCAGGCGTTTATAGAATTATGGTCGATACTGTTTGACACGTCAAAATGAAAACAATTTTAACCTACGTCTGGATAAATAGTTACTGATGTAATTTTATTTTGAAATTGAATGTAAAGGGAATGTGAAAATACAGGAA
>NW_017179316.1:610904-634414 GCF_001652005.2 Ceratina calcarata
CTACAATTTCTGCTTAACAAGAATTCGCTGGTGCCAATAGTTAACGAGTTATTTGCAAAAAACTGTTTTTCTGTTTTTTGCCAATAACTTCCAAACGCATGGACTTAGGGGGACGTATATAGGACGACTTTATAGAGCACGACGAGATCTACAATCTCTATGTAAAAGTTTCTCACTAGCATCAGCAGTTCACGAGTAATTTGCAAAAAACTGTTTTTCGTTTTTTGCAAATAACTCGTTAACTATTGGCACCAGCGAATTCTTGTTAAGCAGAAATTGTAGATCTCGTCGTCCCCTACAAAATGAGACCACAAACATCTCCCTACGACCATCCGTTCGGGAGTTATTGAGGGAGAACGAAATTTCTTGTGAAAAGTTCGCTGATTTTACGGTGAAATGGTCGAATTTCGTCAATGCCAGAACCGCCAGATTTGGTGCAATTTAGTTTTTCCTCAATAACTCCTAAACCCTTGGAGATACGGGAATCGGCGTCACGCGAATATCTGTGCGATATCAGTAGTCATTTTTCATTCCAGCTCTCGATATGGATTAACGACGGGTAGGAGAGGGGAAACAGAATCGAAGGAACCGGGTGTACGTTTGACAATTCTTTGTCCGGATAGGTAGCGTCATTATCCGCACGTAAAGCGTTAATTGAAAGGGAATCTATACGCACGCACGCACGACCTGTCGACGATGACAAGCTGGATACGAGTGACGATTACCCATCATAAACCGCGCGATAGATGGGCCTGGTAAACGCCGTTTACAGCTGGCCCTCCGTGAAAGCTCTTTACTTTACCGTTTTCTCTATGAACCTGGCCGGGATGCTCGCCCTCGTTCTGGCTATTTTATGGGCCGTACGATTCGAGAGGGGTTTCGGCGATCATCTGAACCTCATCGCTCCAGGTTAGCCCACGCTCGGAGATTAGAACGACGACGAACGATACATGAATCTTTTCCTCTCGATCACCGATCGTGCGACGGACTTTGAACAAAATAAATAAGATTCGCGTAACACGTGTCGTTCGTACGTGCGGTTTAACGAGCAGATCACGACGAGTAGGTGACGGTCACGCGTGGACCGCGGTGATCATCCTCGCGGCCCTTTCCTGTTCCCCTGCCTATTTTCTGGGTATAAAATGCTGGCTGCTGCTGCGGCTGGAGCCGGCTAGAGACGATCTGGAACAAGACCAGCAGAGGGTCGACGGAGCCGTGGACCCCCACGAGGTGAACAGGCTCTTGTTCCTCCACGTAGTCGCCTGCCTCGTCTCGGGATTCCTGATCGCGATCCTGAACGCGACGTATCTCGTTCTGTCGAGCGGATTCCAACAGAAGTGCAGGGACGGACTGGCGGGTGCTATCGAGAGATACAGCAGCGATATCGCCGTCAAGATGAGGGTGGACGCCGTGCAAACGGAACTCGAATGCTGCGGGGACAACAGTTACGAGGATTGGTTCCGCGTCCCGTGGCTGAGGGTCTCGGCGGACGGATCGGAGGATGCCGAGACGGGTCCTCGGCTAGAAGAGCCGTGGGTACAATCGAACCAAGTGCCGTTCAACGATTCTCTTTTTCAACGTTCAATCCTCCGATATCTCACCCTTTGGTCATTCTTCAGATCGGCAGTCGAAGAGCGCGAGGAAGAATCCACGACACCCGTAGACGTCCCGTTCTCCTGTTGCTCCAACGACATCCCCAGGCCCTGTGTTCATCACGATGTCATGAGTCCTAGCGCCGTGTACAATTACGATCCTAAGCATTTAACCATCGCGACCGAGGGATGTAGATCGAAAATTATACACCGGGCCGAAGTCATCAGGATATACCTGGCGGGATATCTCGCTTTGTCGTCTTTGTATCAGGTACACGTTCTGTGACGAATGTAGGTATGAGTAATGTAGCCCGGTGTGTGTCGTTCTCAGATGGTTTTATCGGTCATGGCGCGATTCCTACAAACTGCCCACAGTAATGAACTATACTTAGGACCACAGAAAACCCGTTACCACGCTTGGATATTCTTCAAGCCGGACGACTTGTCCGGTCATACGAGAACCGTCTATCCGCGGAGAAGACGATCGAGACGAATGTTACCGGTCTCGTCCAGAAAGGGTTCCGACCAAGAAAACGCGAGTACACGACGCTGTAAGAACAGGAGGAGTGACACAAAAGTCACGACGAAGATACGATCGAAGATCTCGAACGTTAAATCGAAGAGTCTGCCAGCCGTGAAGTCGGTCTTCTCGTCGAAGGATTCGCGAGGGAAAAGAGTCGCGCGGCGATCAGAAGAAGAGATCGACGCGGAAGAAGAAGAGAAGCTTCTTCCAAATCGCGTAGCAAAATCGGAGGTCGTCGTGACGAGGGATCACCGGTCGGTCTTCTCCCTGACATCGAACGACGCGTCGATCGGCTTACCGCCTCCGCCGCCTCCACCCCCGTTTTCGATAGTTCTGGACGTGGAGGATGAACGGGACGAAGACCAGACACCTGTCGAGAAGACCGCGCTTTCGAGGTCTTCGAGAACCGAGACCATCGTCGATCGCGCGTTTAATCGGAACATACTGGCGAACCTGAACTCCGGCAGACGAATAAAGGTATTGGAAAGATTCGGCGCGATCTGGGAACGCAGCGATCGAAATCCGCGACACAGAGAGAGCGGAGGAGCCGACAATTCGGACGGCAGTAGATGCGGCTCGAGATCGGTTGTTACGAAGAGGAGTCGTACGAAGGCGAGTTCTACGGATATTTACGACAGATTCCGCGGTACTCTGCAACACACTTTGGCCAGAAGAGAAGCCGTTCGCGTCCGAAGGGAGTTCAAGAATATTCATGGTCCCGCGGTCGAGAGAAACTCGAACGTCAGACGAAGCAACGTCGTAGCGCGACTCAAGTGCAACGACGTCCCACCGTCTTATCGTCTGTTGGCGAACATAGACAGAGTTCGGAAGAGGAACTCGCAAGTACCGCAGCGCGTGCCTCTTCCGCCACCTCCCTTGCCGCCGGTACCGAATCCGTGGACTCGAGAGACAAAGGTGTCACCGCGAGAGCGACGACGATGTAGCGTGTGCAATCGTCCTGTTCAACCAAGTCCGAGCTCTTCCGGCGGATCTCTCGTCGAGCCTCCTCGGGACGTTCGATGGTTCCGCGATCCACCTATGAGAACGGCAAGAGAGGATTACGCTGCTCGGGACGGATCCGCTTTCGTCTCGGAAGCTTTCCAGCACCGGTGGCCGCCTGTAAAACATTCTTATAGGCATCGCTCGATGAACGAGTCGTAAAAACGCGTAGATCACAAAAATGTGCGCTGTGCTCACAAAAAGTATTCGTTCACCGTCGTATTTATTTTATTCTCGGTGATCGGAACGGCACATTGAAATTTCCTATTTGCCGTCGTCTACTCGGCGGAGCGTGGATCGTGCAAAATGAAATAGAGAAAACGTTACCACAAACGTTGCCAGTACAATGCTCGATGGTTTATTTGCCGAGAAGTAAAATACACAGGCATTTGTTATAATGGTACTGCCGAAGAATACTTCTTACGTCTCTGTAATACAACTAGCGACAATATGTATATTGGTACTAAAAAGAGAGAAGCTGATTCAATCTTTCGTTTAATCATCGCTTTGTCTGCTTTTTACAATTCTCTTCCTCACGTATTTATCTTGTCTGACTGCTCCCAACACTTTTCTCTCTCTCTCTCTCTCTCTCTCTCTCTCTCTCGTGTTCAAACCAGCTTTAATAATTTTACTCTGCTCTATTTCTTCGTTTTGCTCATTTCAAATGTTCACGACTGCTCTCCTCCTCGGTATCATTTTCACATTTTCTCTGCGCTTCGAAGAAGTCGAAACGCGACCGGGGCGAGTTCGCAGTCGAGAACGACGACGTGGAACTAGTGTCACGACGTACCGGCCGTCTTCGTGTCGGAGCACCTTGCACTTCTGCACGGTGGTCCCAATTTGTTTTTTTAAACATTTGTTTCCTTCTTTCTATCGCAGTCATGCGTTCTGCGGTATCGTTGCGAACTCGTTTTCGGCGTGCATCGCACTCGTCTCGTTACGCGAGAAAAAAAGAGTCGGAAGTTCTACGTGCGACTTCAATTCGTGTCTTTAGGAAGAATCTTTCGATTCGCAAGTCGTAATAATTCCAACATTTCGCTAGACATTAAACGTTTCACGCACCCGTAAACTATGAATAAACGTGGACAAACGATTTTCAACAGTTTCCGGCTCTTCTTTCTCTCGATCCTCTATGATCGAAATTCATCACTACTTTAATTTCTCCTCGTCGTTCGCTCGATGTCCCATTCACACCGTGGACCATTCCACTTCCTATCCGCGGTCACGTTCTTCTTTCAATTTCTCCTATTCGATCTATCTACGCGTCTATCTATTTATAATCTGCATGTATTCATGTTCTGTTTTTTTCCTCTATACATTTGTCTGTGACAATAGGTATTTAAATCGACGGATATCGCCGCGTAAGACCCATCGACAGGTTCGATATGAGTCAGTCACTCGTTGAGAAACGAGGGACAACGGTTTTAACTTTGTAAAATAGATACGTAATATAATTCCTCGAATAGGCGGTGATAAATAGTAACGACGAAATAACAATATAATATTGCTGGATCCCGTTATCATATAATATATGTATACATTAATATTTTATATAACGATGTATTATCCGCTCGCAAACAAGGTTGCCTGTTCTCGCACCCATCTCTCTCTCATACACTCTCTCTTTCTCTCTCTCTTATTTTCGTTTCCTATTTCTAAAGGACTACTAATATTCTAAGAAGAGGGGCTCACCGCGCTCTCGTTCCGACGCACGTATATGCAATTACATAGTATTTATATCTATTTATAATCGTTTGTATATCTCTTCTCCTGCTTTCAAAGTAAATTATTACGATAGGCCCAACGATCTCGAGTCAACAATCACAATCATCGTTATTTATTTCTGTCACTCTCATTCATTTTCATTTGTTCCCTCGCTCATTAAATATTCTCTCTCTCTCTCACTTTCATTCTTCTTAGCACGTTCGTCCGGCGAAGCGTCCAAGGATTTTGATGAGCCATCCCTCTCTCTCTCTCACATATTTCTACCATTCTTAATTCGTCTGATGAAAACCAAAGCAAGCGTACAACAAGCGAAATCGAAAGGAGCTACGCGTAATATACTTCCTTTCTCTGTTCTGTTTGTGCTCGACTCTTGAACGCGGCGCACGACTCCAAAGGCGGTTACCCTTTACGATATTTTATACAATATCGATATAATGCATTGCGTACGTATATTTATATATGTATATATGTATACTTTATATGCAGTTAATAATGTGGTAAATTCAAGAAAAAAGTTTACACGTACGATACGTAATTACACGTGTAATAATCGAAAATCATCGTTCACTCGTCGTCTCTCTTAATAAGACTTATAGACACGTATCGTCCTCGCTTCACCGATACGAGATCTACAAAAAGAACATTTGCGTCTCAAAATCTCTGTTCATACTCCGTCAGCGTTCATTCTCTCTTCCTTTCTCTCTTCGCTATGTATAGATATCATTATAATTTCGATACTACTCGGGCTTGGAAACGTGGGGCGGGGGGCAACGTGTCTCTTTCTCTCTCGTACTCTGTCTCGGTATGCGTTCTCTTAAAGCTAAAGAGGTAAGTGTAAAGTGACGTGAATACTGTTAAGGCTGACAGCTGCTTCGAGAAACGTTCCTTATCTTCGAGTAGAATCCGCGCGGTAGCCACGTCTTTCCTCCGTTCTCTTTCTTTTAATCGATCCCTCGATGACCCGGAAAAATAGACGGTTCACGTGGGTAATCGAGGAGATGACGGAAAACCGAATTAACGTCGTCTATATAAGTAGTGAATCGACTCTGTCGCTAATGCTCCAACTGCGTGGGGCGCATATACGTACGAGGCAAGCGTCAAGGGATTAATAAATTATTGATCACAGTTACACTTTGCGGTTTTCGCTGGGAATTACGAAAGGTCGGGCGCGATCGATGGAAAAACGCATGAAATAAAAGCGCGAGCCGCGCGCGCGGATCGCGAGGATCCAGATCGGATGAAAAGAGCGACGCGGATACCGGCGGATCGTGAAAACGGAAACCGAAACGGCGGGGCGGGTGGGAATCCCACGATAAATATACTCGTTCGTTCTCTCTTTCTCTCGCTCTCTTTCTCTCTCTCGTTCGCTCGCTGGTACGACACAAGTTTAGTAGAGGTACTTCGCTTCGTGTAAATACAATAATGTACAATCTTCTTCCTATCGTCATCTTCGTCTTGCTCCTCTGCCTATCTGACTCGTGGTTTCGTTTCATCAATTTTTTCTCTTTCTCTTGGAGTTGAACCTTACAGTGACAACCCCGGCGCGACGTGTCGAGCGTGCGCGAGGCTGCTAGAAACGGAATCGATCTACGCTCTACGGTGAGTCGAGAGATAAAACGATGAACAAAATTCTATCTACACATTTAAACACCTTCGTTCCGTTCCCTTCCAATACCCCTCTCCTCTCCTTCTTCATGACGTCGTCCGCCTGTTCTTCGTCGGTGGTTCGTGGTTCATCAGATCCTCTTCCGCTTTGTCTCCCTTCCACCTTCTCTGTTCGACCCTTTCCTCGCTCTCCACCCTCTCTGCGCGCGGTTTTCTACTCCTCCTTCCTGTTCCTCTTCTTCGTCGCGTTCCCTTCCGGTTCCGCGGTTCCTCGTCGACGACCGAACTTTATCTGTCGGCTGCCTCGTTCGACGTGGTACGCGTCGAGAAAAATGATAAGCGGATAAACTCGACGGTTCTCGTCGGGTCGAATCTAATCCTCGTTTTACTTCGTTTCTCAGGCTCCCTCGATCCGTACGATATTTACGCTCGCAATCCCGTATCATGAGAACGCGTGCACCGTCGTTCGCCGGTATCCGGAAATCTCGTCATCGTTTACGATTACGTACACGACCGTGAGAACCGACGGTTCGTTCTGAACCCACTACGAACAAAGGCATAGAATTTTTCGAGATCTAAGAGACGTCCGGATCCCTCCGAATCGAAGGGCACGCATCCCAATCGCGTGATTCCCTATTTCGCATCGGAACGCGCGCATACACGCCTCGCGGGTTCTGCCCAAAGTATCGATCTACTGTACACGGAATATATTCTCTCTCTCTCTCTCTCTCTCTTTTTTTTGCTCTCGTTACTGTTGGTCGTAAAACTCTAGAATCGTGATAACAAATTACGTGGTACGTATACGTATCTACCTACGGGGGCTCGCTGTGCGTATGCATCGTTCACGCGTGCCATTTCCACACGCTGTGCGATCTACGCTCTCTAAACTCTCTTTTTGATCTCTGTACCGTCTGCGTTCCGCACGTGTACATTTATCTCTGACTCGTGTCTATTATTTGTACGTATATATATGTGTGTATCTGCGTGTGTATTTATTGCAAAATAGTTGGGTAGAGGACTATAGCGTATGTGTGTGTGTGTGTGAACGTGTGCGCCCCTACGATGTTCGTTTCCTCGTGTGTCGTTGTAACGTTGCCTTGAAAAGTGGCACAACTCGAAACGAGTAAAGGAAGTTAAGAAAACGATACCTCTGACGAGTGTCACTCTCCTCGACGGTAAATCTGACAGAAACAGTTGTGTCACTTTTTATACGACAACAGGGTACGCAGACTGCGGATTTTCACGCGGAAACGGTTTCTTCTCTTCTTAAACAATGGACACTTGCGGTGCGTAGTCGTAAAGACATAATTGAAGGATATAGATTTCATGTTCGTCGATCGTGAGAAACGTTTGAATTTGGATTTGGAAAAATCTGCAGTCTGATATATATATATATATATCGTCTTCCGCACGATGAATAATCTTTAACCCTTAGACAGGCGATACTCGACAAGGTCTAGTCCTTGTCCTAATTTTAATGCTCTTCTTACGTACTTTAGAAACTTGTTTTAGATAAATCGTCAAAAGTGTAAACGTTACATCACGAGGGGAGGAAGAACTTGGGTAAACGTGCGATCGAGGAGAGAAATCGTGATTTCCTCTCGCTCTCTGCCTCTCCTCTCACCGGCTCTTCTCAGGCGGTCTGTTCGAGCTTCGCTGAATTGACTCGACTGTCACTATTCTAATGACCGTCTTCGTTTACGCTTAGATATTTTTACTCGTTAATAAACTAATTATTTATTTACTCTCGTCTATCCGCTGGTCTCAGATACTCTACAGACGAAAATTTGCCCTCTCTAAAGGGTTAAAGATGGGGATTCGTAAGTACACGTTTTCTAGAAACCGATCGTGGATCAGAGAAGAGGAACGAAACTTGAAAGTGTATTAATAAAAGTATTACGCGCAAGCGACATGTTCAAAATTGAAGTTACGAATGGTATTTATTTCTCGGAAAACGTGAAGCTCGAAGATCGATCGATCACGATCGATCACGATCGGTAAATTGCAATTGTCAGAGATTATTGACAAACACTCGCGAACTGAAATGCAACAAAACGGACGAGCGAAGAAGTTGGGGATGAAAAAGAAATCGCGTCCCTCCCTCTTTCACCCGGACCTGTCAACTCTGATCTTCGATGATCGAATGAATCGTAATAAATGAGATGGGGACCCGCGAGCACGAGTCGCAGTATCTATAAGTGGTATTGGATTTTATTGTAGATATCGGAGTCACTGTTTCAATTGTTACTGTTTTTGTTGTTGTCGGTATAGTGGTGGTCGTGATACAGTGTCGATGGTCGTATTTTGGTGCCGTTGGTGGCCGACGGGGTGCAGGTGGTCGAGAGTGGCCTTACTTGAGTAGCTGATGGGCTCGCTCGTTGGCCACCTTTATCCTCGTCTCGTTCGATTCGCCCTGCGTGCCAAAAAAACAGACAAACGAAAAGATCGTAACTAAAAACTAAGCCGTGTGTCAGGATCTTGTTACCGTCCACCACGTTAACTCGGTTTACTCCGCGTATCTACGGTACGCTTTCGCAACGGTGTCGCGGCGCATCGCTCGTCGCCGCAAGAAGTCGCCGAAGAAGTAGTACGAGTCAACGCGATCGTCGCTCGTACCACCTCTCCGTTTGCTGCTCCTAAGCTCTTCGATCCTCGTTAATTAAAAATTCCAAATCCTGAGATTCTCCAAGGAAAAAAAATCGTTGTTCGAACGTCTTCCGTGATCCCGTCGTACGAAGAACAAACGAATCGAATCGACGACGAAGAGCTCTACCAGGAAACAGAGCTCGTACGTGTCCGACTCGACGACGGCGACGAGCACGTGCATCCGACCCCGTGGGGTTTCATCCGGCAAATAAGATTGCAAAAGGATCAGAATAAACGTTAATACGTAGAGTGTTTCGTTTCTGTCTCGTCGGACGATGCTGGCACGTTCCGTCTTTAACAGCGAAGAAAGAAACGTCACACGTTCGGGTGACGTTCTCGTATTCGATCGAGCGAAACATAAGTACCGAGGCCGTTCGCCGGTCGATCAAAAACGATCCCGTACGCACCAGCGTCGTACGTGTGTGTATCGGATGCATGTACGTACATACATATGGTAACAAATACGTGTATATACCTGTGTGAGCATCGAAACGAGCTGGACACGACAAACTGGCAAGAACATGATGACGGAACGCGGTGTCACAGGGGGTGGTTTACACCAACTAAACGGCGTTAATACAATATAAAAGAGGGAGGCTGCGCCAAGTACGCGGAGACACACGTAATGTATAAGTCGATGTAAACCGGAAGGTTCGATGATATTTTTCGTTGTAGCACGAACAGGTGGATCGAGTTGGAGGCAACGAGTCGGGTCGACGGGTTGGCGGTGTCCGACCGACGACGAGAAGGCAGAAGAAGGGTTCGTGGGCGTGTGAGCGTACAACATACATATTTTTTTTTTTGGAGCTGACACACGTATACACGTGTCCGTGCATACATGTACGATCTTTTTTGGTTTTTTTTTTTTTGGTTTTTTTTTCTACTACTGGGGGCTCTGAGGAGACGGGTACGTGGGCAGAGAGACGCATTTTACTTGAGCAGGGCGTGCGCACGCTGATTCGCCACGGCTATCCTCGTTTCGTTTGACTCGCCCTGCGGATGTTTATCATATCGTTTGGATTTGGTCACATTAAGGCGGCAACAAGAGAACAAGTAGAAGTAATTCGTACATATCGTTCAATCGAAAACGTGAGGCAAGAATTAACAGAGAAATCAACAGACAACAAATTATAAACGTACAATATAGAGAAGACAGAAAAAATGGGCCGACAAAGCGTGTGAAAACGCGGTGCAATTATTTCACTCTCGTTCAATTCCGTGTCGTATCTTTTTTCATCGCGTCGTAATTGATCTCTGCTTAAAATACTGCGGTATGGCCGAACACAGAAGACAGCCCGTGAAAAGTGGCAAAAAGAGGGATGACATCGGTGGTGCGACATGACGAGTAAAGGGATTATAATTAAAGGGGCAGGTGGCTAGTCGTGCGGTGCACGTGCAGTCGTGCATGCCAACGCGCGAAGACGGAACGATCGTTCGCTGGTCAATTGAACGACAACGACGACGACGACGACGACGACGACGACGACGACGACGACGACGACGACGACGACGACGACGACGACGACGACGACGACGACGACGACTACGACGCGTGCAAGGAGATCGTCGCATTCTCGATTTCAGTTCGCGTTTCGTTTGCTACGATCGCTTCGTCCTCGGCAAATAGAATCTTCCGTGCCAATACAAAAACAACGTGTGTGTAAAATATACATGTACGGAAGGGAAGAACGTTCTCCAGAGAGGAGAACGAAGATACGCGCGATCTCGTCTTACAAATCTTCCGAGTAGAGGGACGATGGCTCGCGCGGGAAAAGGGTAAAGTTCGGCGTGTGGAGGAGAGAGAAGGGGAACGATGCTGTCGAGTGGAACTCTGTCGCGAATTAACGCGACTGAACGCGTTGCCCATCGTCGGCGGACAATTATCGCGCGAAACCAGGCTGGCGAGAGGATCGGCTTCAACGCGAAATTCGCGCCACCTTCGATCCGACGCGTCTTCGGTTCTCGACCTTCGAGTCTCGAGATCGAACGCGTTCGTCGACCAGTGGTTTCCACCACGTTTCGAGGAGTTCCCGGGGAGCGTGAGTGACGGTATCGGGATCGCAGTAGGAAACGCGAGGGGAGACGACGAGGGGGTCGTGTAAAGAAGAAAGCGGAAGCGACGACGAACGTGTGTCGTGCATCGCTCTGAGCGCGTGCTGAGTGAATCGTAGATCGTAGAGTGAAATGATCCACGCATGCTACGTGGAGAGAAAAAATAGAACTCGGTCGAACCGCTTCAGATCTTGCTCCTGTTTACGCGCGACGAACCACGCATTTTAATAGATTCTCTCGATCGCTGCGAACGTTGGACGTGCGAACGCGCAGGAGGAAGGTCTGAAGGGGCGGCGACTTCCGGGACGTAACTTCGAAACGTCGGTCTCGCCGCGGAGCGAATCGTCTCCTCACCTTACGATTGATCCTGTCGATCTGCCGGTTCTGGTTCTCCAGCTCACTGCCCATGTCGATGGCCATGTTTCTCAGATTACCGATCATCGTGTTCACCTGACCCATGTTCTCCTCCATCTCGCCCTCGCGGGCGTCGTTCGTGATCTTCGCGATGTAGCCGCCCTGTGGCCCGAGCCCGTTGCGGTCGTCCATCACCCGTTGGGGCTGGTTGTTGACCACCTTACCGTCGTCGTTGCCCTTCCACGTGCCCTCGTCCTCCTTGAAGCTCGCGCCTCTGCGCAAGATCGACCTCGATTAACGGACGCTCGCTCAAATCATACGAGAGAGAGACACATACACCAAAGGAGGAACACATGTTACTGTAAGTAGTCCCGAGGATTAGTTTGTAAAGACTCGCTAGAACAGAATCCGAAGAGGTACGCGGGTGGTGGTGGTGGTGGTGACGGGAATCGTTAGTATGCGACAAAATATAGTACGTGAACACAGAAGGATTGTCAAAGAGAATTGTCGATCAGTTGTGAGTAGAGCGAGCTGTAATAAGCGTGGAGAAGATATCGAAATTCGAGATAGGTAAAGGGACAGCCCTACTTGTTGCATGGAAGAACGCAGAGACCGCAGCACTTTTCCATTCCGGTGAGATTCTTCTCGGCTTCCCGCATGTCGGCGTTGATCTGGTCCATACCCTCCTCGATTCTGTCCAGTTGCTCTGTTTCATTGTACGAACGAAAGAGCACGTTAAAAATCCTCCTTCGTCGCGAGACGTATACGCTAGTAAACGCTAGTTCTCGGAGGAGAACGGACGGCACGAACACGGCCGGGAGGAACACGCCCGTAGTGGACGTGTTCGTCCGTAGAAGCGGTCCGATCCTCCTTCGAAAATTCCAAAGTACTTTGCTCTCGAAAAAATTCTGTCCAATCGTCATTTCCCGATCGATATCTACATATATTTATAATAGAAATTTACTCACGTTCGATCGAACGTGTACGACGAAATCACGAGATTTGAAACGACCAGTGGAACTGTTCCTCGATTGGAAACGACGATCCGACGACGCTACTACGACGAATTCGTCGTCGAAAGGCTCGTTCGATCTGCACTAGAGATTCGGAAACAATCTCGATCGATCGAACTCGTCTCTGGCCGACGAATCCTCGATAAAGAAAAAAAAAAACGAGTGCAACGAAAGTGCAACAGCTGAACCAAAGAGTCTCCCTACGAAGGGTGTCCTAAGGTATTCGGTTGAGCGTAAAATTGTAGTTCTGTAATGTGACTGGGGTGTAACGGTGGACTCTAAGGGTGCTGGGTCTCACGAATTTTACAACCAAAATTCAAATTTATACGTCGACAGAGTATATAGACGCGTGACGCGCTGATGCATGTATAACAGTATATAATGTGCCGGTTCAACGAATGCGTTTCTGACAAGAGTGTTGCGATCAGGTGTCGACTTACACCGTGCCGAAACTCAACGGAGGGATGCGTCTTTTCTTTTAACTCGTCGTTGTCTCGAAGAGAACGCGGTGTCGTGCGACCCGAATTCGTCTGTACTCTTTTACGACGTTCTCTCGGTCGTTCTACGTCTACTCGTCTCTTATCCTCGTATCTATATTCATTTGTTTGTTCGCCTTCGTGAGATCACGTTCACGGAAGGAAGCGGAGTCGTTCAGAATAGGGGGAAGCAGGCGGAGGACAAAGAGAGAGAGAGAGAATCAGACAGGCAGATAGACACAGAGAAAGAGAGAGAGAGAGAGAGGAAGAGACAGGCAACGAAGATAGAAATAATCGGCGAGGAAGAGTAAACGAGGTACAGAAAAGTGATGAGAAAACATGAAACGGAGAAAATAAAGGTAGCGGTGGTTGGAGAGCGTACACAGAGCGATGATCGAGAAAGAGAGATGTTCCATCGGGAGGAAAAGGGGTGGTGTGAACGTATCGGGAGAGGAGGTTTCCTGGGGTTCGAATCGGACGTAAGGTGTGCGAGAATAGAAACGCGAGAACTCGAGGGAGAAGATAATCGACGTGACCGTTCGAACGTAAACGATTTGAACGTCTCGAAGAGGGGTGTGACGGGGTGGTGAATAGACGTCGATGTAGAACAAATCTGTAGTGTTCTCTTTCCGGTGCTGGCCCGGTAAAAGCTAATCTCGACCCACGTCGGGGTTGCACGGTGTCTGGACGATTACGATGCGCAATCAGTGTGGTGTGCATAATAAATAGTATACGATGTCTATGCGTGATCGAGTGTGTCCGTACATGGGAATATTACGCACGGATCGGGACGACGTACGGGCAATAATAATTGTATTAATAACAATAATAATAATAATAATAATAATAATAATAATAATAACAATAATAATAATAATAATGGAATGCGTAGAATAGAAAAATTGGTCGTCGATCGGTTTTCTTTGAGTGTCGGTCAAGATCAAAAGCTGAACTTTATACGCTTGACGGATATATATATTTGTAAGAGACGTTTCGTAAGTTTAAATGTTTGTATGTCTAGATTGAATTGTGGCTTACCGCCTTGCTCGTCCAGCATTACGAGGGATTTCATCCCGACCTCGTGGCTCTAAACAGGCAACCGACCAATCAGCGGGGCGTTAAACGTGAGGAACAGGAAGGCGCACCGTCGAAACGCTCCGCTCGCTACGCTCCGTCGAACGTTCGTTTTCATTCCGACAACGTCACCGATCGAGCAATCGAAGATTTTTAGATCCTAGAGTGAGAAGGACGGTGGCCGGACCGTCGTTCATCGTTTTCCGTCTTCTCTCCGTTCCTGTCCTCGGTTTCTCGCGGGACGTACAGAGATTCGCGCGATCGATCGTACGACTCGTTCGAAAGTTCGCCCGGAGATACGAGTAGACTCGTTGCTCGGCGTCGAACTCGTCGACGAGGAGGAGCGAGAGGGAACGTACGACGACGACGTTTCATCCTGATCATTAATTCTACGTGTGCCAGGGTTCTCTCAACGCGACGGCGGGTAGAACAGTTGGATCTACCAACTGTGAGAAAACGCGAACGGCAAGTTGAACGAGCGACGAAAGAAGAACTGAGCTTCTTCAAAAGTAATCTGGTTCCGACTCGACCGCGAGAGATCTCGTCTTCCCCCGCTTCGTTTTAGACGTTACACGCCATCGACGTCGGAACATCGGTCGTTCGGGGCTCTGTGTAGGAGCAGAACGAGATAAACAGACGGAAAGGGTGAACGAACCCGGGGAAGAACGAATCTCCTTGTCCGAGAAGCAACGACACGCGCGCGGGTGGGCGGATCGGTTGGTAAATCCAACGATTCCCCGAGGTTCGAGCGACTCTACGTTTTTAGGGATCAATCGGATTTGCACGTCGATCTGTGAAACTTCCAAGAGCAGATTAGCCAGTTACAAAAGAAACGTTGTTACACTACTACTGGGCGGGGGGCGGTACACGCTCAACTTCTGTTGTCAGGGGGTCGGGAACGATCGTCTAGACGCAAATCACTGTGAACAAGCCTGCTCATCGCACGTCACACGTCGAAACCGTTGAAGGATGAGAACGTCTCGAGACGGACTTGTTCTTGATCCGTTCGCAAAAGCATTCGAACACCTGGCATAGAACGCTCGGTAAGCGCATCGCGATCTTCTCAAAGCGTCATTAGAACTCGCATGGTCGTCCGTTCGCGTTGTTAACGCGAGATCTCCAACAGTTTCGTGGAACGTACGTTAGATTCGCGAACGCGTTCTCTGGTAAACGTTCAAATGCTCTCGCGAGCTGCACCGTACGTCCTGTAAATTCTCGTCGAGAGGCTGGGTGGTCGCGTCTACGATCTGGTAGCGGAGGGATGAACGGATGAGGGAAAACGAGATGGACGTATAATATAAGATACGATGAACCGAATCGTGGCTAAGAGTCGATGCGAGAAGTCGAATGCTTAAATAGGAGCAGACAAAGGCGTATAGAAGCAGATTAAAAAAAGGAAGAAATAGACACATTTCACTTCCAAGTTTAGGCGCCCAGGGGTTGCCGTGGCGCTATAAGATTGTGAGAATCAGAAGGTTGCTTTAGCTGAAGGACAGAAAAAAGAGATCAGAATGCGGAAGACCCGCGCTTGGTTCTCGAACGTAGTTATCAGCGCCGCGCGCGATTCCAAATCGGTAACACATCTTTCTAGCCGTGGCTACGAGTCAGTCGTCGAACGTATCGAACGATACCACCCGTTGTTACTAGACGGTCGATCTTTGCGCGAACCGAAACGATCTTTTACCATCGAACAAAGCATTTTTTCAGCACTCCGTGTATTCTTACGCATCGCTCGCAGCGTTTACGTATCTCTACGCTGACTACCCCTGTCCCTTCGCGAACGTATAAGATTCGCACTGCACCCGTTTACGAGAGAATGGCAAAGACGCCAGAATGTTACGTTTCTTCCCGGATTCGACGACGACGGATCTACCGAGGCACGCGTACGCCTCGATGAAACGACTCGCGGATCGTGTCCAAGTGTGTCACGACGAAAACGAGTCTCGTCAGAATGGCAAGTGTCCCCTGTATATACGCGAGATGTTCCGCGAGAGCGAAACAAAAGAATGAACACGCGAAACCGATATAACGAGTCAACCGAAAAAGTTTTGTTCGTCGTACTCCGTGGTTTCATTTCTTATTTTTTCATCCACTGTTTTTCGAAGACCCGAAGTATCCCATTCGTTTCTCGCCAGTTTGCTCTCGCCTTTCTTTTACCTCTGTTTGAAACTTTCGATCAGTCGTTGGTTGAAAATAAAGGATTTCTCTTATTGTTCTTTCATTTTAGTTTTTTAGTTTGTTTGCTTATTGCTGAGAGAACTGCTTACCGCCTTGATGGTCTAACATCGTCAGAGTGTTCGCTGCGACCTCCTCGCTCTACGACAGGGTCGAAGGGCCCACACGTTAACGGAAATGAAAGATCGTTCAGTGATGCGCGTGAACAACTGCGAAATCAATTCAGAGACAAACAAGCAGACCTCGGGCACGCCTTGCCACATCGTTTCTCGCGATCATCGGCTCTCGACGACGGTGTGTCGTGTCGCCGTACCATCGACGTTCGTTAAAATAGTGCGACAAAACGTGCCAGGGGGTAATAAAAATAAAAACTCTGTACTTATCTATGAACGAAAATAATTCTGCCCGAGGTGTACGTTCGCGCGAACGAGCAATCCGAGGAGTTGGACGAGCCGCGGACGAGAGATTCTCGACTCTCCGACGGATGCTCGTAGTTCGGTCGCGATCGATCACCAACGAACACCTCGGGCGTCACGGTAAAATTCAAACGAAAATGTAACGACGAAAAGATAAAGCGAAGGGTGAGATCGCGGAGGAAATCAACGGTGAAACGAGAGGTGAGCTTATGACCGAGCTAACGCGCTCCAGCGAGACGACTAGTAGAGCCAATCGACTACGATCTTTTTCTCTTTACGACCTCCACGCGTGAAACGACGTGAAAGTCGTGTTCGTAGACAACGCATTTTATTGATTAATAAAAAAGAAAACACTGTTCGAAAATGATGTCCTTTTGGCGCAGATTCGAAAACGAAAACGGCATGTCAAACACGCGGAGTCCGCCAAGATCGTCAACCAATTTGTGCCAACAACTATTTTCCATTTTAAAGAGTAATAAAACTGCGGAAAGATGGAGTATTAAAAATGTTCTCCTTCTGTTTTGCGGCCCGTGATTTAATATCTCTGACGGTGGTTAACGAGTTTGACAAGCCTGCTGTACGTAGAATAGAAAGAGAAACGAGTGTCGAGTGCATCGGTTCGCGCGGGATTAGCGCGCTATTTCGTTCCGACTCGAACCCGGATCTGATTCTAACATCTGTCGCACGTTTATATACGATTACAATACATATTTATATATATATATATATGTACGATGACGATGACAACGACGAAATAATAATAATAATGATGATGATGATGATGATGATGATAACAATAATAATAACGATAATAATAGTAATATATGTACACGGCGACGGCGTTTGATAAGAATTCGCTAGGACAAGCGGAGGGCAGTTAATTAAATGCCTACATACTTGGTAAGACGACGGTCGACGAAGATTACGTTCGATGCAGAGGGATTCGAAATCATAGGTAAAAGAGAGAACGGTATATACATACGTGTGTGCACGCGCGATCGGTTGAAAAGTCGTCCACGTTTCCAATTAAATTTTAATCTTGAACAATGTGGCACAAATCGAAAGTGTACGAACATGGTTTCGTCCGACCGCGTGTACAGACACGTGTGCGTACAGAGCACATACGTACGCTGTATACACATCCACAGAGAGAGAAAGAGAGAGACAGGGAAATAAAGAGATTAAAAGACAGAAAGGAAGATATTTATAGAAAGAGCGAAAGAGAGACAAACATCTACCGCTACAGACGAACGATGGACACTCGTCTGGGCTGTTCTTTTACGCTAGAGAAGAAACGATAAAACGAGGTACGCGTGGTACACATATTTATATACATACACGTGGCACACGTATATAAACGATCCGTCTATTACGGTTGATCGTGTTCAAGGGGTGGCATGAACAATAATATGTATTACACGTTCACCGTTAAAGCGACACAGCTAGAAGCTTCGTGTTTGGCTACGAAGTAAAAGAACACAATCCAACGAAGAACGTGTGTAATTGTGGTGAGTAAGAAAAATTAGAGACAGACGTATAAAGACTGAGAAAGTACGTGAGTACGGGTCCGGTGGAGGTGCGTACGCGTACGCACCGAGTAAAAACTTGGTCGTTTCGTGTGTCTGAGAGAGAAGGTGTTGATTCAAGTACAGGGGAGTCGAGACAGAGAGAATGATACGGTCGAGGACAGGGGATAGAGAGAGAGAGAGAGAGAGAAAGAGAGAGAAAGAAACGCGATGGGGTCGAAGAAGAGCGAAGAAGAGAGCCGTGGGGTCGCGAAGAGACGAAGTGACGTAAACGGGATCGATTCGATTTCGCAATTCTGAATCGACGTTGTCGGATAATTATGTCGAGAAATTCGTGTACTGGTCGCGCGTGGGTAATCGCGTGTCAATGAGTCAGTGGATCGTGTCGTTTTTTGTACGTCTGTGCGAAAGCTTCGGGAAATTCGTCGTAATTAGAATACAGATTTTTATGCAGAACACATCGTCTCTGCCGTGAATCATCAGAATCGTAGTATAAACATTGCGATACATCTGTTTCGATTTTACTGACTCGATCAGAGCGAACCGCTCGAAACAGATGCCATGTACTTATTTCCGGCTAATCTGTGACAACGATGTTTCCCAAAAGTTTTGCAGTAGATCTCGGCGAGGAACTGCGTAACGTTTTTAATCAGTATTTACAGTGTCCCAATGGTGTTGACTAGTAATCGTAGTAACGCAGCAGTAGTACTATAACGGGTGGTAAGTATACTGTATAGTACGACTGTACAGTGGTAGTTGGCTGTCGTTTCTCTTCGTCAACCGCGAATTCGCTGAACACGTAACACATCGAACCCGTAACGTCAACTCTACCGCTACTTCCTCGTTGCAAATAGTTGATCGAACAGGGAGTTGCGTGTGCGTACGAAATTGTTATCCTACGAGTATTAGTGACAGTGTAGTCGACGTAATCGGAGAGAAAAACGGAGAGAAAGACAGAGAGAGAGAGAGAGAGAGAGAGAGAGAGAGAGTGAAAAGGAAGATACTAAAAAAAGTACGTATAAATCCGTCAGGTGTCGATCGAAGTAATGAGCGCGACAACAGTGAAAGGCACGGAGCAGAAAGTAACATCGGACCCGTCGTCATCGGGACGATACGAAAATCAAAAGACCAATCGTTGCCCAGAGACGCATCGTTGTAATTAGACAGACCGGCTCTGCAAGAACGATCGCGCATCGTAGAGAACGGGAAACGACCTCCGGAGGAAGGTGGGCTCGGAGTCAAAGAGAGAAATAAGAAAAGAGTCGTGTCAACGAAAAAACGATTGTCTCTCTCTCTCTGCGAAAAAAGGTCAGGAGGTCGCGGCGAGTGTCCTCGAGATGAGCGGTCGTGGCCAAGTGTCTATCGATTTTCAGAGTCAGGGTAGCACGGGTGGATCTCGTACGTGCTGAACGAAAAAAGCGGGAAGAGAAACGAAATAAAAAAATGGGAAACCGATCGGAGGGAAGGGGAGGAAGAGGACGGAAGAAGGAGCAACGACGCCGTCGATATGAACCAGCGTGACGATCCTCTCTCGGAGAGGAAGTCCGCCATAAAACGGAGAACGAGGGGTTCCACGTGGGTTCGGGTGTCGGCCTTTGGTGGTCATTCTGGATATTTAAAGGCGTGGCGCGTGACACGAGGTACGAGTTTTGTCGTGTGTCAACGTGTGTGAGACAGACAGACAGAAAGAAGAGGCGAAAGGGCGCCCCTTCCTTTCTCTTCGTTCCGTTTACTTATATGGCTAAAAAGCGATTCACTCACCTCCCTGGTCATCGAGTGCGACCAGAGTACGGATGCCAGCCTCCTTGCTCTACGACAGGCAGAGGCAGCACAACACAGACAACCACCACCAGTGTTAGAGAGTCGTATATTTTTTTTTTTAGTAGTAAGTATATATAGTATAGTAATATTAGTAGTATATTAGTAGTATATAGTATAACGGTAGGTAAAGACGGAGGGTGTAAGGTGGACAGAAGTGGGCAGAAAAAGCGAGTCGAGGTATCTTCTCGCAGAACGTTGCTGGACGACGATGATCGTTACCGTAGACACCCTCCGATCCGGCCACTATCGTCCAAGAAACCGACGCGTGTCCAGCGTTTCATTTTTTTTTTCAACTACCAATTTGACCAACGACTATTTCCTGCGACGTCGAGAGGGTGTCTACGGCGTAACGACCGGACTTTGGGCTTTGTATATCGCGCGATGCCAACGGAGGAGAGAATAAAATTGATCGGTTCGAGTATGGAACAAGTTTTCGTTCGTTCTCGACGGGTCTAGTTTCGACGCCTCGTTTTCCCGAGTTTCTGCGAGTCGTTTAGTTGTAAAACCTTTGGACGCGCTCACGCAAGCGATCGTGACGTTATACGCTTGTTGTGATTTCAGAGACAGGTGGGCAGACGGGCAACGAAACGTTATTTCTGCTCGGCACGGATCATTATATGTGGAGAGACACGTATTTGTTAACTTTATCGTTCTCGACTCGAATGAGTATTATCGATCATATATATATATATACACACATATACGTATATATATATTTCGCGGTTAGGCTTGTCGCTTGTTGTTGCTGTTGTTGTTCTTGATGTTGTTAACGATCATGACGATGTTGTAGTTGTTGTTGTTGTAGTAGTTGTTGTTGTTCCTGTTGCTCTGTAACTGTCGTCGCCGTTGTTGTCGTAGGTTTAATTCTATCTGTTCGAGTTTCTCTTTTTTATTTAACAATTGTTCGTCTGTCGGATCTTCCTCCCGGCTAAACGAGATTCGTTTCGTCAACGAGCATACGCTTGCACACTGACACCGACTTCTTTTCCCTGTATCGTTGTCGTTACTTTACTTTAAACAATGTCTGTACGTACTCTTTCTTCTGTTGTGTTTCGGTGCCGCGTGACGAGTCTTTAACGAAATTGCTATTTTATCGTTTTCATTGGGAGGACAGAGTCTCGCCTCGCTTCCGTCCGCCGATATCTTTCTACCCCCTTCTCGCTTGGACAGCGGGCAGAGCGTTGTACGGCGAGACGGAAGAGAGATCGAGAAAGAGAGAAAGACGGAATGGAATACAAAAAAGAATAAAAAAAAAAAAAAAAAAAAAAAAGAGGAACCGGGGAAACGGGTGTTCCATGTGAGTAGCAAAAAAAAAAAAAAAAAATGATCAGAGAAACAGAGAGAATGCTGCTCGAGAAGTATCGGGCGCCCGAATATAATCGTACACATTCGATAAACGGTGTGAGACAAGAGACCGCAGAATACAGAACGAAATACGCGATGACACAGTCTTCGATGTTCTCCTCTTTGTTCGTGGAAAGTAAAGATCGAGGATGCGCAACACATAAAACGAAGATCTCGGTCGTTTTGAGTCGCGAGAGACAGACCGGTGCGCGATGGATCTGTGAGAAGAGTAAGAGAAAAAGTGAATAAAGTGTGTCGATTCTCCGAAAGCGTGAGATCTCGGGACTCAAACGGACGGAGATGTATATATCTAAACGGATGCAAAAGTAGAACACACGCACACAGAGATAAATGAACGGGCGGGGGGCGAGAGGGATGAACGGGGGAGAGAGAGAGAGCCATGAAGAGAGCGGCGAACGTGACCGAATATGACGGTGACAGAGAGCGAAGAAAAGGAGCTTTTTCGACTGGACAAACCCGACCCCGGGAAGTGGAACCGTTGTTCCGAACGTCGTCGCTCTTAACCCTTTGCGAACACCAGTAGGGTCGCGGTTTTTGTGCAACGCAAAATGCAATCAAAGAACTGCATCTGACACGCGTATGTAGGAGTTCGTTTCGAGCGTGTCCCGACGCGCGCTCGACTCGTCGAATTCTTATCTTCAATTTCTCTATGAACGCATTGAACCCGCAGTTTAATCAACGATCGAGGCTCGAATCAGCGAACTATCGTTTCGCGAACAATGAGAATTCTGATTAGCCACGGTTAACGAACGACTCTCTTTTCCCTTGCAATTCTTTCTGAGTTCTCTCGGCTCGGTCAAACGCGCCGAGCCTGATATTCAAATGAATCGAGACAGACAGAGAGAGAGAGAGAGAGAGAGAGAGAGAGAGAGAGAAAAGAAAAAGAGAATATTTCGTGGAAAATGAAAAGAAGAGACACTCGAGACTGCAAGGGAACACGCGCAGTAATATTATCATCCTCACTATCGTCCTATTATCGATGTTTGTAGTACGCGGAACTAATTAGCGGATCCTCCGGAACGCTTTTGTTCGTTCGCCGGTCGCGAGAACGGATATAAAAAAAGAAAAAGGAAACTGGTACGAGAAGAAACGAAGTAGAACTTTGCTCCTTTCCTCGTTCAGCTTTGAAAGAGAAGCGTGCGCATTCACCCGCGTAGAAAATGTGCATGTTTCAGACCAAAAAAAAGGAGAAGAAATAAAAATGAGAGGAAATCAAAACGAGACAGAGTGTTCCGAGTTGACGAGTTCATGGTTTCAATGCCTCGATTCGAGTATACTCGTCCCGTGACTTTTCTCGGATAGATACTCTGTCGAATGCATATTCAGGTGCACACAGAGATAGATAAAGAGAGGTGTGTGTGTGTGTGTGCGTGTCTGTGTGTGTGTGTGCGTTAACGATCGTGGAGGAGTTCGATTAGCCGTGTGGGTGGTAGTGTTGGTGGTGGTGGTGGTGGTGGCGGTGAGTGATGCATGGGTACAAACGTGACACATTTCCTTTTTTTACACGATGACATCGAAACAAACGGCAGACAAGAAACGAAAAATACGAGGAGAACAAGGGGATGTCATGGAGATTCGCGTAGCGACTTTACTATGCAGACAGAGACGCAGCCTCCGTTCGTCCGATCAAAGATTTCGAGCATCGGATCGAACGAAGCTACCGCTTTGTCCACGATTGAGCCTCTTAACACGAGGTGAAAATCCGAAGAACGTTCGATTCGCCGGCTACTTCGATGCACACCGGATCGACGGAAGTGGACCGCTTTTAAGGATGTATTGGTTATATAGTCAATACCAAAAGTTTATGTACATTAGAAAAACGCATTTCCTATCATTAAGAATAGTGCACTTTTCTTCTATTTTCGATATTTAATGAGTTAAGTATGATTATTTGGCATTTTATTGATGTTGACAAAATCCGACCATCCCAGCGTCGAAATGGCGAACTTTCGGGAAAAAATTTCGTTTTTCCTCAATAACTTCTAAACCGTTGAATGTACGAGAAAATTGCATAGGACCTTTCTTGTAGAGGACGACGAGACCTACAATTTCCATATAAAAGTTTTTCGCTAGCGTTAATAATTAACGAGTAATTTGCAAAAAACTGTTTTTCCGTTTTTCGTCAATAACTCGTAAACTATTAATGCT
>NW_017179316.1:634920-667424 GCF_001652005.2 Ceratina calcarata
ATCTATAATAACAAATTCAACATGTTAGCATTGTTTAAGTATATAGCCTATACATCCTTAAGGAACTGCCGACGAATCGGACGTTCGACGGACGGGTTTGAATTTTTGCATACATGCGACCCGTGTTTTTGTGACCGAGCGTGGTGAGCGAATGTGGTCGTGCGAGCAGAATGATTACCAAGCTAGAGAAATGACAGCACGATGCACTGGAGGAGTACAGAAAGAATGAAGAGTGTTCTCGCGGAGGACAGGCAAACGTACACAAAGGCAGCCAGGCAACGAATGCAGATAAGCGGCCAAGTTCGCGAAGCCGCGCCGATGCTTCGCCAATAATTTTCATGTCATCTCCTCGCCAAATCACTGACCGAGTCCTTCATCGAGCTTCGCTTCGGGAACTTTGCGAGTGAACGTGCCTTTTCCGCGGGAGAGTAAAAAATACGCCGGCTACGATCGACGCGGTACGAGTGCAGGAGTCAACGTTCGATTCGCTGGAGTCTAGCGGCTAGACTGCTAGACGATCGATCAAACGGATACGAGCGTGCAGATATTTGGCAGCCGACGTAGATCTTATTCGTGGAGGAAGAAGCTCGTCACGGATCAAGCAGAGTGTCTTGGAATCTTTCGTGTAAGCAAGCAAACAAGACACACCGCACACGTGATTAAAAAATATAACGAAACACGTACATACACAGCCAGCAACACGGACAAATACCGACAGATGCCCGATTTATCAGCCAGCGACACGGATAATTACACAGGTAGCAGACCGACGGTATCAGAAGTTGCCGGTTAACGCGCGATCTTTCCTCGATTCGTGCTCTCCCATCGATCGAGAAACTATTCTCTTCTACTATCGTCGAAATCGGAACGGTTCATTTTCTATGTATGCAAGTATCGTCGTTTACCTGTCTCGGCCAGCCTGTGACGATCAATTGCTCGACGAACTGTGCTGGCAGAGAGAATAATAACACCGTCCCCTAGAGAGGCTTTCGCGCTCCACTCTGGACGAGCCCTTTTCTTCGTCGGTTCGACGATCGGTCGACGCGCTGATCCCCGTGGGATCGTTTTCTCGACCCTCGTCCACGTATCGATGCAATCTTAATTCTATTTGCCCCAATGTTCTTTCTCTCGAGAGAGAGATATTAAAAAAATTCTGTGACGCTGATCACAGTAAAACTATTAGGAGTGGCGTGCGTGGAAACGGATAGAAGACGTTACGCAGAAGTCGAGAAAGAATCACGTTGGCGAGGGTAAATTCGTTTGCTCGGACACCGATCGTCGAATCGACGTTCCCCTGAACGCGACTCACAGCTCTTCCGGAAGGAACGTTTGCACGTTTTGCACACACGGTTTACCGGGGAACCAGGTATGCATGTAGACAGAGATGGAAACGAAAGGTGGAAGTGGAAGCGATTGAAACAGGATGGTGCACGTACACACACAATGGGAATCGTTAAAAACTTCCCGTACAACGTCGAACGAACGTGTTCTCGAACGTCCTTTGAATTACGGACAGATCGAGAAGCATTTAAAACAGAAGAGACAGGAGTCGAGGAAAGACGAGGAGAAGACACGGAAAAAAGTAAACCGGTGTTACCCTCTGTGTTGATCGTAACGATCGCGCATTTCAACGGGATTGTCGTTTAAGAACCCGATCTTCCTTCGTTCCGTTTAAATATCGCGTCGGTCTCCGCAGCGTTCGGCTCGTTCCGAAAGACCGCGTTCTGTCGTGATTCACGACGTCGCTGAAACGAAATTATCCTCCACCACTGGTCAGCAGGATCGAGTTCTTTTTTTTTATCGTTTCTCTCTTCGTTCAACGACTGCCCCGTCCGGATATTCGTACGTCTCGAAGGCTCTGGTCGACGCGAGAGCAGCTCGTACGGTTTCGTGTACGCGGCTACCGTACTCTATACCTATACGGGCAACTTGGTCCGGTCACTCCCGCGTCTTCAAAGTACGTACGTACGTACGCAAAAACAGTCGTTGACGTCTCCGGTGCTCGAAACACGTGCTAATTAGTGCAGCCACAGATGGATAGCAAAAGAAATTTGAACGGAACGACGCAACGACCACCATTCGACTCATTTGGATCTGAGCGGCGCGTTAAAAAATAATTTTGTCAACAGGAACGTCGAACAGAACGAAAGATCTTGTCAGGAGTCATCAGGTGCCGTCATTGCGTTCGCTCCGACGATGACGAGCGACGACGAGTTTTAACTCGTAGCTCGTAAACAGGAAAAGAGTAAAGGCATCGGGTGTACACAGTAAAAGTTCCGCAGACACTTATACAGAGACGTACATACATATATCGAGAATAGATATCGAAGATAATGAGCATAGACAACGAATAAATTATGCATGGGAAGAAGAAATGCGGAGCTGAAGAACGTAGACAGAACACGCGAAAACGCGGCCGCGAACGCACGAGAGTCACTCGACGAAGCGTTACGCGTAGCGAACATGCAATCATGTCGCAGAACGAATAACGTAACGAAGAACGACGCGATCACGTTTGCCAGAATCGCGTGCGTTCACGCCGCGGATCACCATCTCGGACCGCGTCGATGCGTCGTCTTACAATCGTTACGAGTATCAAACACTCGTGCCGCGGCGGCGAACCGCCCATTCGGGAACACATAAAATTACTTTGGCACCCGTGCAACGATTCTTTTTTCTCCTCTGCTTTTTTCCTTCGAGAAGAAAACGTCTCTTTTCGCTCTGGTCGATGAAAATCCGCGGTCGTAAAAGCCACAACGTCCCGGACACGGCCATTATTTACTTCCGCCGAACGATACACACCGTTCGAAATTCTATTATATACCTGTTACATCGTGTACAGGAATATAGAAACGGAGAACGGCTCTGGCGCCGGAGCTGGGTCAAATACTATTTCAAGATTCTTTAGCGACGCGTAAATCACCGCACATCGGAACGCGTCTTCCGTTGCTCTTTTCCGGGGTCGTTGCGATTCGAACGAAACGGGTAGGCTCCCGTCCCGACAGTCTTTTATTCTACCTCGTTCTTGTCCGCGTCCACGGACCGTGGCCGAAATAGTATTTTGCCCACCTCTCTCTAGCGCGCGTTTCCAAATTACTTTCTCGTCCGTTTACTCTTTCGCGGCTTTCGTTTCATCGACTGCACACCGTTTTATCCGTGAACAGAGAGACCATGAAGCCCATTTGCTTTCGCCGCGTTCTTAATCATTTCGCAAACGACTTTTACAAAAACCACCGACAATCGAGATCATAATGTCTTTAATATTACATGAGGCTAAAGAATCTCGTTGGGAGCGAGAGCTCCGGGGACAAGAAATCGCTATTATAGTAATCGAGGATCGAGGATTAGTACCGAGGATGACCGAGGATGAAGGTTAATGCGTATTATAAATAGAAGAGAGTATAGTTTTCATAGGGACGAGACGAACTTACCTCTTCGCAGAGGGCCAGCATACGCCTCGTACTTTCCAGGGACTAAAACAGAACGAGTTATGCGATCAATCTATCGTACGAATAAATCAGTCGATCGATCGCATCGAACGACAACACCGATAAATACACTGCGAATTTCATGACAATTTAGAGAACAGGTAGATTCAACGTACAGGAATATGTGCAGTCGCGTGGGTACAGATCGTTATCTCCCAAGTAAAGTAAAAGAAATTTCAGTTTAAATTTCCATTTTAAATAGACGTAAAAGTCAGCGGTCTAACGAGCAGAACTCGTAAAATATCAGTCTACTTTGGAAGAAACTCGGAAGAGAAAGTTCACGCAGGAAATTAAAAAATAAATAACGAACAAAAAACTTCCTCCTGTAAAACGATTTCATCGCAACGGCACGGACAACGGCGAGTTGGTGCGTACCTCATCTGTAGTTTGATCGGCCTTCAGTTGTAATTCCTGCAACTCCGTGCGAGGTGGGCCACCCTCGGCGGGGGCCGGAGCCGGTGCTGACGTTGGGGCAGGCATCTTGTCGGGTGCCTGACGATTACTTCGATTCGACGACCGCTCTTCCTCGTCGACCGCTTCTCGTCTCTATCTGGTGCAGCTCCTTCCTCAGAGGCTCGTACTCGTTCTGCAACGATCGAACGATTCATGGTTTCGATTATGTTACGCTCTTCAACCGTACATCGTATTGGTCAATGTTCGTTGAACGACTGTTTGTCGTTCCCGTGGAAGGATCAACGACGGCGAGATCCGCGAAGGAGAAGGGGTCGCGTCGCGTGTACTCGTACATGCTGGACTGAGAGGAGCAAATACCCAGCAGGTCGTACGCGCGCATCGGGGGAGAGAAATCGGCGAGGTTAAACTAAACTAAAGTCACGTACTTGGTTCGTAAAAATGGGTCGCACGGAGAACTCTGACCGGGCGGAAGGCAGCCCTCCCGCAGGTGGTACACCGTGGGACGCGTGGATTCAAAGTGTCGTGGGTTCGTGATTACGAAATTTTACGTAGAGATTTGGCTCGAGCAGCCGGCCAGTCGGTCGTCACCGATGCATGTGGACGACCATGTATGCGGCGGTATTCCTATGAAAATCAATACCCAACCGACCGACCGACCGACCGACCGACCGACCAACCGACCGGCCGACCAACCGACCGACCGACCGACCGTACGACCCACCGACCCATCGACCTAAACGCGCGCAGACGCACGCGACTGCGCCTCCTTTCCAACCCTTTCCTCCACGTTCTTCTCTTCCTCCTTGTTACCCTCTTTCCTCGGCAACCCTCTAACGCTCCGACGGGTATAACGTACAGCTGCTCACCCGATTCCACGAGCCTTCGCAGCAGCACGGGAACCGATCAGCTGAGACTCTCCGACTACGAGTAGCCAGAACAAGTACTTACGTACTTAGATTCTTGTTACGGCCGGAAGTAACTTCGAAAAATCTAGTCGGCGTAATTATTTTTATACTGACTCCTTTCAACGAATAAACGAATCTGTCGCATCGTACACGGAACAAATTAACAAAGAACCAATACAAGGTTTCCCTCTATACACACATCTGTTTCTACTGTAATACATTTTCATACAGTACCATTCTCCCGGGTATCGATGCTCTTTCTCGTCGTGCGCTTTCGATCGCCTAACGTAAAATTTTCCTGTCGTCGCAAACAGGGCTTTCATCGACCTATAGAATGGAAGTTTCGAACGGTGCCGAAGTTTCTGTAGAAAGTCGATGCAACTGCAAATGCATGCGAGCCGATACAGCCCTTTTTCGCTGGATGTTCCACCGTTCGTGAATGAAATTTGGTTTCCGAACGATCGATGCGAACATATCATTCGAAAACGGAATTTACCGCGTCTATTCCGGGAGGCCTTCGAGTCACCAGCAAAGATTTCCAATTCAGACTTTATCAATGCATTAGGACGCGCCAAGAGTCGAGTGACTGTAAATTTCTTCACCGACGAACGATTCCTGCAGCGGAGGGATAATGGAATACACCTTGGTGTAAGTAAAGGACAAAAATGATGTGTTTGCAATTAGAACGACGAGAGATTCCTATCTTTACGCGTGGCAACAGAGACCACGTAAACAGGTCGCAGATCTTATCTAGGTAGAAGAATCTAGATAGGAACTCGTTTTCATATAAGTGCATAAGATCTGTACGACTTTCGGACTGGACGGATCGAGAAACTGGACGATGCTAATTTCGCGCACGGGCGCAAGTTACGGGGTGATCAATTGACTGTGCGAGGCTCTGTCCTTGCCCTCGAGAGGAAGTTGGCTCGATTCCAGGGTGAAAGCTAAAGCGTGCCGCTTCTCCTGGTCACGGGTGAACCTCGCCAAGATCACGGGCGAGCGAGTCGGACCGACCGAACGGGAGGAATACACGAGCCACGCTTGCGTACCCTCTCGACGACAAACAAACAGATATCGGCGTTCGATAAACCTCTGAAACGAACAGCATTTCTAAGGAGATATTCCGTTTAGAAATCAATACTATCCGGCTGTTCTCAGAGAGCCACGTTCTACGTGCATTTCGAGACGCTACCCGCGTCGTCGTTGCCAGTCGCAGATCCTCTTATACGCGACACGCGATGCGAATCTTCGATACCCTATTGACCCATTAACTGGGACCAACCCTTGTTCTAAAAATTCCTACAGAATTTTATAGATTTCCGTTCGCAGTTCTTAACGAATTTCACAAAAACAATTTGAAATTGTTGTCGCAACAGATATCCGTAGACGCTTAAGTATTTTAACGACTCTTCAAACGTAAACGAATGCGATTAACTAAAATAACAAGATAGATAAAGATGTGCCGGGCAGTACACTAGTACTGTTTCCTAATAAAATTCTCATCGGACACGGTGAAAGGGTGCGTGATCGGAGCGATGTCTATCCGCGGGCACGTGTTCGCGTGTTACTTTCGTTCGCGTTGGCCAGACGACCGGCTCCGCTTAATTCAAAGAGAATGAACGACCTCGAACCACACGATCAAAGACAAGCTACGCGCGTCGGAAACAATGTCACGAACTTTCCGGCCAGCGGTTGCGATTAGTTGCGACTCATGTCGTAACACTGATTCGTCTGCTCTAATAGCTAGGACCTAAGTATCTACAGACCGAACACTTTCTTTCAACCACCCGGAAGAACCGTTTGGCTGCGCTCTGTGAGGAACGCGGATTGCGCAAGATAGCGCGATCGCGTCACGGTATGCAATCGCGTATTCTAGTAAATGACACGACCGTGGACATATGTATTGCATACATCGGCGCATGTACTTGACGCAGTAGCAGTGATAAGGTACCTCGTGCGTGATAAATCGACGCACGCTTCGGGGACGATTGTACGACTCGGACGTTCCTCGATTAATTTAACGCGAGCTTCTCGTTTTCGTGTCGACGGGAGGTTTCCCGATGTCGGGGGTACGCGGGAGGAAATACTTCAGATGATTTAAAACGAACGTCGATAAATTTTGTTTAATGTCAAAGTTCGAACGGAGGTGTACCGCGGCGGTCGAGTGGACGGCCTCTCAGCGTTGTTCTCCGTCCGTCAAGTTCAATTTATAGAACAGTATTTAACGCTCGGCGATCTTAATTGAAAGTCAACCGGTTCTAAATAAAATGCCGGAGAGAAATACTCCGCCGGGTATAAATATAGAACGGGCGAGGAGTAATCGATATTTTAGCGAATTTCCGCAACCGATCGAGTCATGCATGCGTCGTCACGAGTCGTAATCGCTCGGTTCGTCATTTCGCCGGTGAACAGGTAAAGGTTACAGGAATATTCCGACGTCATGCGTGTACGCGATATCTCGTCGCGTCGCGTCGCGTCGCGTCGCGCGATACACACACCTATACACGTATTCAACTATTTTTCATCGATGACGGTCAGCTGTTACGCGCCGGTACAGAAAGCGTCGCAGGAAACTTCGCTGCTCGCGTATATCCGTCATTGTCAATGACCTGAAATCTCTACGATCGATTGATCCGCGGCTGGACAATCAGCGATCTTTATAAAGTTCCGCGTACGCACCAACTAGACTGTGCATATACGCGCGACATTAAGAAATCAATAAATAAAACGACCGGTCTGAGAATCCGCGCGACGTCGTACTCGCGTCCGAACGATCGTAGAGATTGGAATATTTTTAATGAGCGGGACGTTTGCTCTCGGGCGGATTTATACACGTTTACGTCATCGAATGGGTCGGTGGTACCACTTTGGAAAAAACCAACTGTAACGCGACGGAAACTATTTGTTCGTCCAAGTTGGATCTGATTTACCTATCTGATTTACGCATGATTAACCGCCTGACGAATTTACGATTAAAACTAATTTAATTTTAACCACGTTAATCCGGCATTTCGTTTGTCCTCTACGTAAGAGAACGTTTAAGCTGTTCACGCGTGAACGTCAGGATTCTGACGATCCTGAATTGATCATGTCGACAGAACGAACAGGAAGGAGCATTGCCAAGAGTGAAATTCGAATGCCAAAGAGTAACGATACACGTACGAGTATGCACTGACAACGAATACAAATGCGAAGCAAAGTTGACCATAACCGTACTGCGAATTACGAAAGATTTGACGTCAAGGCATTACGATTGAAACACTAAATACTACACGGTGTCACCGGTCTAACTATTATTACTAACCGTAACTCGTCAATAATGTTGTCTACAATGGGTGTTCCCGTCGTCGTCGTCGTCGTCCAGTTTCTGTGACCGTCCCTTCGAACGTAGACCCGCAAACGAACAATTTATAGAACTGTCACTGACACTCTGCTTCCTCTTTCTGAAGAAAACCGGTGATATCGCTTTGTGTAACGTCTTACGAAGTTACTGGGGTTACGAAGGTCCTGCAGGATCGGTAGTCAGCTACTGAAGAACGACACGAGCAGATGCAGAGTGTCAGCACAGCAGTTAGCTCGGGTATCGCCTCGTGGTGGGAGTACAGCGGCGTCGACGACGGAAAGCACCAATCGAACAACGGAATTACGAACCTCTGAATTCTACGCGGGAAATATATTTCTCAAGATGGTAGATCCCTCGTCGTAGAAAGAAATATTCACCGCATAATATTTCATACTTACGATAATTAATTACGTACATCGATTAACATGCATTAAGAATTTGTTCGTACCGACATAACACAATACTTACTAAGCAATTTAAGCACAAGGTCATTTAATTTAACAATCACTCATTATGCCGATTGTCAGACACACTTACGCTCATGCTGATCTCGTTAGTCAGCAGTGGAGTTTTATGGCCACTAACTCACTAATATCGTGCATTATATGTCACACAATACACTGTTGTCTGTTTTAAGACACGAATATTGTAATATAAATCATATTGTAATACTCAAACGTAATGGTAAGAACACGACATCTTAACCTCTCCCAGACACTTACACATGAAAAGACTCCGACGAAAGAGATACAGAAATAGTTGAAAAACATCGGTTTCAATAATATTAAGAACGTGAGGCGAACGATAGCTAGAGTAAAGTAGAAAATCGATACTTAGCCGCAATGTAGTACTTCGTTACTTTGTACCTTGTACGAACTTTATCTAACGCAAATTATGGTACTTAAATGTTCTCTTACCAACGCCGGTCAACGCCTTGCCATGTAACGTGGATGAATTATCACCAAATTTCGTAAATGCGTCGTTTTCCCGAGAAAACAGGTGATCACTACGACACGAAACAGCTGCCGTTCCTCGACGACTTCAACATGGCCGCGCATCATGGCGTCAGTGCCGTCAGCACCGATCAGCGCTCGCTTCACACCGGCGGGCAAATATAAAGATGAACCTTGAAAAGATGTTCAGGCGTGATTAGATCTTTCAGTATACACATATTTTAAAGAGGAATTCCTTAAACAAATAGTAATATTTTCAAATAATTAACGACTGAAAACTTGTTTTATGTAAATTTGACCCGCGTAATATATCGGCGGCATCCGTATAGGTTGTCTAAAAATATAATCGTTTGAAGTCATGAGATGTATGTACAATAAATTTACATGAAACGAATGCCTTTTTCTTTTCTTTATACACAGAATTATATATATATGTATAACTGTCAGTTTAATTGAAGAAAATTACTTAATTATACTATATCTTCGATGCAATACGAACAATGCCTTTCGCACGGTACGCAATAAGATAAGCTGGCGCCTAAAGTATACATTTTTGTGAGCACAAAAGATCGTCAATTATCTGTTATTGTCATTCCTATTTTTATTTTACCAAGTTACTTTTCATCGTTGCGTCGTACGTCTCGAAACCCGTGTGGAATGCGCTTTCGTTCACGTTGCGTAAACGTACTGCATGAAAACTGAACAGTCAGAATACATCGGACAAAAGTGCGTAGAATTAATTATCACTTTTGATTAAATGATACAAAGAAACGTATAAAGAGTCGGGCAAGGAGTCATCTGCGTCAGTTGGAGGTCAATCCAATACGTGCCGTACGTCCAGTAAAATGGCAGGCTCTCTGCTTTACGTCACACGCGTTTTATTTTTATTTCTCGTTAACTCGATCGTCGTACATTCTGTGCCCGCGAATAAGTCTGTGCAGAACGTACCTGAACCTTTGATTGAAAGTGCCTTGAACTTCTTGAACCAGTACTCCCCGACGCATCACACGTACAAGGGCGGTAACCTGATCAACGCGCAAGAATTGGTACGCTGTTCTTTGTTAGTCCTACAAATGTCAGATTACTGGGAACAATGACGAAATTTGACAGTGAATCTTGTTAATCGGAATAAAAGTTCTCACTCGATTTCTTCGTTTTTAGGATGAATCACCGTACGTGATATACAGGCTCACCTTCGATTTAACTCCTATTTGCAAGGAAACGTTAGAACCTTGTCCCAAGGAGACGTGCACGATTGACGTGAAGAAACATGAACTGGGAGACATACACGTTCTGAGAGAATCCACTGTGTGCATGTATCTGATGCAGGATGATATACTGCAGGAGAACACTCAGAATCAGGATCAAGTCGTCGACAATGTTGAAAAGCAAATCATTGCTAATCAGACTACTGTACCCGACGGTGAGACTCAGAATAATGATCATAACGAGAGTCCGTTTATAGCCAATAGGATCTCCGATCCCAATTATTGTCCCGGATGTCCGTACGAACTAAATCCAAACTTACCCGGGCTAGCTGTTTTTGGGGAACAAGCTGCAAGATCAATGGATGAATCGATACGTAATGATTTCAAGCACAAAGTGGTCGAGATCGTTCAAGTACACCGTGCTGTCCCACCTTCGTCTAACGTTGTACAGTATCAAATTTTGTTACGCTTAGGAGAATCTGATTGCCTGAAAAATGCAGTAGATCAGCCAGAGTGTTCATTACTAGAGAATCATCCTATCAAGTTGTGCTTGGTAACGTTCGAAGAACAACCCTGGCAACAGTCTACTCGTAGAATAACGAGGAACAATTGTACTACGAATGACAATGCAGAGATTAACATTGAGAGAAAAGAGAACGTTGATTCTTATTCGGGATTAGCCAGTCAATCGCTTGTGACACCGGGACCCAAGAGAGAAGAAACGAATCGTGAAAAATCGGAAGCTTTGGAAAATTTGAGAGATTCGCTGGACGACTATACCACTGCGACGATCAGAAAGAACGCAGAATCGGATCTAGCTGAGGTCACGGAGCACCCTATTCTGAAAGTTATTTTAAATAAGACCGATGACGATACCATGGTCGAAGGATTCAAGGATAGAGCTAAGGAATTCGGAGAATTTCTGCAAGACTTCGATCTGCCAACAAGAGAGACGCTTCCAACTTCAGAACCCGACAAAGAGGAAGTTAAGGAAGAGATCATTTACCCGAAGAAGGTAGACAGTACGATCGATAGAAAGAAGTCTGTTTACAGAAGGAAAAGATCGGGTCTCGTTGGTGCGCCGAGTACCAAGAACATCGACGATCCCTACATACAGGAAATCGTTCAAAAAGGGTTGCAGAAATTCTCGGAAAATTCCGAGGGTTCGAACGAACCTATGATAGTACAAATCGTCGAAGCTTCTGAACAAGTAGTATCTGGAACGTTATACAAAGTCAAGGTCAAGTTAGGTACGAGCAATTGTCCGAAGGGCACTAAAAACAATTGTCAACTAAAGGAAGGAAGCGAGGTCAAGGATTGTCTGATCACCGCTTGGTCTCAGCCGTGGATAGACCACGGATCTCCTAAGATCACCGTCAACTGCGACTTGAGCAACAATCGACGCAAACGATCGTTGAAGGGTAGTCAGTACAGTGAAAAGATGTTGAGAATGGCCGAAGAGATCGAACACGAGGGCATGTTCGAGGATTTCATTAAGAAATTCAATAAGACGTACGATTCACCGAGAGAGACACAAAACCGTTTTAAAATTTTTCGACAGAATCTAAAGCTGATCAAAGATCTGCAAATGTTCGAGCGTGGAACAGCCGAATACGGTGTAACGATGTTCGCAGACTTAACACCGAAAGAATTCAAAGCTCGTCACTTGGGCTTTCGTCGCGAACTAAGATTGGAGAACGACATTCCTCTCGCGCAGGCCGCAATACCGGACATTCCTCTGCCACCTAAATTCGATTGGCGTGATCACGGTGTAGTCACGCCTGTCAAAGATCAAGGACAGTGTGGATCGTGTTGGGCATTTTCCGTGACTGGAAACGTGGAGGGACAATACGCGATCAAACATGCAAAATTGTTGTCGCTCTCCGAACAAGAGTTGCTCGACTGCGACACACTCGACGAAGGGTGCAACGGCGGAGAGATGACAAACGCTTACAAAGCAATAGAAGCGTTAGGTGGCCTCGAAACGGAATCCGACTACCCGTACGACGAGAAAGATGAAAAATGTACCTTCAAACGGGACGAAGCCAAGGTTCAAGTCACCTCGTCCGTAAACATTACGACGAACGAGACACAAATTGCACAGTGGTTAGTTAAACACGGCCCGATCTCGATCGGAATCAATGCAAATGCCATGCAGTTCTACATTGGCGGAGTCTCGCACCCTCCCCACTTCTTGTGCAGCCCCACGGACTTGGATCACGGGGTGTTGATCGTTGGATACGGTAAAAGCAGTACGTATTATCCTCTTCTTCGAGCTCGATTCGTTGCGTTTAGTGTCGTCGCAGCACGCTCAGAAAATGATTGCTCTTTTCAGAATATCCTATCTTCCACAAAGAATTACCATATTGGATAATAAAGAACAGCTGGGGCGCCAGTTGGGGAGAGCATGGCTATTACAGAGTTTACAGAGGCGACGGTACCTGCGGAGTCAACATGGAGGCTACAAGTGCTATGGTCGCATAGCAAAAATGCCTTTTATAACTAATATTTAACTTCTCCGCAATAAAGTTATATTTTTTTTTACTAACTCAAATACGAACGTTATAGTCGCTTGTATTCTAAACAACTTCGTATAACATGTTTCAGAGAGCAAATATATCATAGACACTCGATTCGTTAAGTAAAATTGCAAGCCTGCGATAAATATTATAAGGATATGAAGTTTCCACAATTATAATTACTTAGAGTCATAATAACGTTTTCATAATAAAGAGATAAACGTGTTTGTTACAAGTTATTCTATCTTTACCCATGCAGCGACTCGTTACCACGATTAATTATACGTACATACAGACGATCTAAGCAACATCGTTTAAAGCCATTAATTTAATCGGCAAATGAATTCGAACGTCGATTCCGACTGAAATAAAACTGATATTTCTCTTTTCGACAATGACAAATACACATTGAATTCTAAATCAATACAAGCATTGCTCCGTGCCTGTCAGATCTGTTTATACAAATTTTTGTTTATTGCATATTATAAAATCTCACATACAGTAAAATCTTTTGATCAATTCCATTTTAATGTATGTGACTTCTATACGCACGACAGAGTGTTCCAATTTTACTTACAAATGCAAAATTCCAACGTACAAAACAATGTGCACTTGCAATTCAAAAGTAAAATACCTAAACGAGCCTAATCCTTGTAACAGAACGCAAGTCATACAAAGTTAATGTCTGTTCCTCAAGTAATTCATATCGTAAAAGTTGGCTGACAAACGTTAACAGTGTTCATTCCATGAGCGCCTCACGAAGGGCGGCTACGTACTGTCTTTACATATTTTCTTTCGTAAACAATACGTACAACGCACATCGGCAGACCAGAAAAAAGACCATAACGTCCTAGGCTAAGTACGCGAAAACAATACTTATCGCAAATCGTAGGCAACGTTCGTGAACTGCTAGATTCCTGTTGAAGAAACAACGAAACGTCACGGAATAAAATTAAAATAGAATTAGAAGTTCAACGATGCAGACAGAGTAGTTGAAAAATATTTGACGTAAAGTACTACCTTGCTTTCACACTGTATGGCAATTTTTATCAATTATGTGTCGTGTCGTGTCGCGACTGTAGTCAAGTAGTAACTGTTACTCGGCGTTGATCGAAGATTCTTTCGTGTTTCCTGCACCGTGTTGCATTCGATTAAGAACTTCGTGTGTAAGACCGTTTGTTTGTTCGTTCGTTCGTTTCGAAAGTGAACATCAGTAAGACGTGTGGATTATTACTATACGTGTCAGGTCACTGATGTGTCATTGGAACTTTGAACAATTTTGTTTCTTTTCTGTTTCTTTTTCGGTTATCCTTAGACGAAAAAATAAAGATTATAAAATGTACAATAGATACAGCAACGCAACGAAAGCTGATAGAAGGGAAACTTCGTATCGTCCACTAATAGTAATTGTAAGATCCCCACTGATTGTACGGTCCGTACGCTTGCGGTCCACCCTGCCCGTACTGCCAATTCTGATAATTGGCATAGTTGGGATCGGACGGAGGCGGATACTGTTGATAGCCTTGCTGATATCCACCTTGACCGCCATACTGACCGCTTTGAAATTGCTGCTGAGATTGATAAGGTCCGCTCGGGCCGCTGCTGTACTGATACGACGACTGTGAACTCACGGACGGCGGAGGCGGAACGCTCGATTGATCGGTTTTAACTTTCTTCGGGGGAGAAGTGTCTCTGTCGAACATAAAACGCGTGCCATCCAGTTAAGCGTCCGACGGGCAGCTCGTAAAAATTTTTCTGAAGACGATACTCACATTTTGGCGTCATCGTTTTTCGTTTTCTTTCGTTCCTTCGCTTGCTTGATGCACTTCTGGAATTGTTCATGCGCCTTCAACACTTGTCGTATGTCCGGGCTGAAGTCTTCGAGGAACTCTACTTTACGCTGTGCGAACAGCACTCTCTGCTCGAGATCGGCGTGCTCACGCTCGATGAACATGTCCATGTATCCCACGATTTCCTGGGTATCGACAGGGGTTCGTTGCATACCCAAGTCGATCAATTGCAGATAAAGCCTCGGATTATCTTTGTCTTTCTCCGTGGCCTGAAGACAGTAGAAAAATATTTACAACGAGATCGATGAAATCGTAACGTAATAAGGATCGGCGGGACCATACCTTCAGCAGCACTTTAATCGCTTTGTCCACATCATTCTTCACTTTACATAAAAAACGGGCGTACTTTACTACGATGTTATTCGCGATAGCTCTATTCTTACTATTGGTAATATAATTTTCATACAATGTACAAGCTTTATCTAAATCGCCTCTCCTACGTTCCAAGTTTATTCTTCGATAGGCTACTTGTAACATGTTCGGTATCACACTATCAATGTTCTCCAATATGGTCGCCGCTTTCTCAAAATTGCCCTGACCCTCTTCGAACGTTGCCCACTGTAGATGTAAATTTGGCTTCTTCGGATGATGTATCATGCAAGCTCTGGTATATACGTCTCTTATTTTGTCCACGTTGTCACCCTTCAGCGATTCCAAATAACGAACGAACTATAAAAGTAACAATTGTACAGTGTTAACACGATATTCGGCGTAGAGACGTTCATTAACCGGGGACAAACGAGACTTACTCTCATCCAGAATTCATCGTAGAGAGCGCACGCTATCAGACACCTTTCGAATAATATAATTATTCGGTTCTGATCTTTTTGTTCGATCTCGAAATCCAAGTATTCTTTCCAATTTTTCAACTGACATCGCTCCAACGGTTTCACGTGGAAATACGGCCTCTTAATCTGTATGGACAACGATCGTACGGTGAACGATAAACGAAGAATCGCAACGGCGAACTATCCGCGGATACTTACACCCTCCTCGTACGACCATCTCGCAGCAACCGCGTTAATGTTTGCTTTGTGCATTTTGCGCCTGCTACTAATAATCTTTTCCCTAAGGGCGCGGGTTTCTTCGTCGGTTGGCGGAAGTTCGTGTGGGGGCGGTTCTTCTCCGGGCGGTGCATCGTCCGCTGCTGAAGTAGAAGTATTGTCATCCGATTTCAAAAGTGCTTTCACCTCAGCACGTAACGCAAGAAAATCGTCAACATTTAAAATACGATTCGGTAAGTTTGAGGAAACGAACTCTTGAAACGCATCGAAATGTGAAATATAACCGAGCGTAGGTGTACACAGTAAACGGTCGTACAAGGCTGTCACTCTGCTCAGACGTTTGCCTTCCAATTCCCACTTTACGTAGCTTTCCCAGAGACGATCGGATCTAAAAACAGATCGAAACGCGACACGTTTTAATTCGATTCGAGTACGAGATACGAGACGCATTAAAAGAAGCAAATCGATCCGAACCTGAATTCAAGACCACACGCCTGGATCGCTCTTTCGTATTGTTCCCGAAGTTTCTCTTCGTCCTTTTCATAAACAGTTTTGCAATGGTTGATGTAATGAAGCCAAAGATCGACACTGAGCGAAATAGCTTTCAAGCCCTGGTCGAATACCTGTAGTAACGGTTTGCAATCACATTTTAGGACAATTTACAAGCGATTGGGCTGGTGTGGGTAGACTTATACCTATTTCGTTCTTTTGTTTTGTTTTTTAGCTCTCGATAAGCGTTACGGTTTTTTTTTTAGCAACGTATACTCACAGATCGTACGCGTACTGTAAATAAAGAGATTTAATTAACACAGAGATTGCAGAGCATTGTGCATTCACCTTAGAGTCAAGGAGTGTTCCGATCTGGGTGCCTCTGTCTCTTCCGCCACATTTTCTTGCTCCCCCTCTGGCATGTTCACGTCCTAAGTCTTTGTTTCTGACTTTGATTTAACACCCAACCCAATCTTACTTACATTAAGTAAGGTACCGCATCTTATGCTTAAGTTTACAATACTTTTCAGTAGTAAGCTATGTGTACAAATGCTTACAAGTAAATAATACACACAATCGATTGCACGGTAATAAATCGCAAAATGAGAACAACTAGCCTTCGCTTGACTTACGTATCGCACGTAGAGATATCGATACAACGATTATAAGTAAAACAGTAATAATCGCAATAATATCGTATATATCGCAGAATAATTAAGTAACTAGCTGTTTGGTAAACGGAGAGAGTCGTATAGGTGCCGCAAGACGTGCTAGGCTGTTGGAAGGGAAAACCATATTTACGTGCGTGCACACTGCCCACGCGTCTTCCTAACTCGAGCTATTTTCATTAGATTGCGTTAATTAAATGATATCATAATGAGAAGTAGACCTAATGAAAATGCTAAAGGAGTGACTCACCCTTTGGACATTTTCGGGGTTCCCCTTCTTCTTCTCGTAATCGGCGAACTTTCTCCAGTAACCGTAGCAATATGGATAACGCTCCAAAAATTTGGTATAAGCCTCGCGCGCAGCTTCGGCGTCACTCTGGGTGATAAAAAGTAGATGATAAAGAGTGGTGTCACGCCGCCCACACGTTTCAAAGACGTTCAGTCATCTCGTTTTTCGACTCACTCACCTCTTGATCGACGTATTGGAGGAGGTACGTCCATCCCGTGAAGTCCGATGGATCTTCGTTGACGGCTTTCCAGTACTTTTCCAACTCCGGCAATGTCTTCTTCTTTGGCGACGCCGGTTTAGCTTCTTGTTTAGCGTCACTGGCGTCCGTCTCGGTTAAGAGAAGCGCGACTTTCTTAGCCGGTGTTTCGTCGTTATTTTCAGACGTCGGGGAACTAGGATCGTATTCTCCCTCCGCGTTCAATTTACGTTTATCTGTAAACAGCGAACATCGCGCGATGTAAACGATTATCGAGTAGAATACCTTGTGAAAACTTTCATTTCTTCCCACTTACTCGTGCCCTCAGTTTTACTCTTCTTCCCGGGAATTTTGCCCAGCCCCTTCGCTCCGCCTTTCTTCTTCTTCTCGCTGTCTAACGGTAGTTCGTCCTCGGAAACTGATTCGGTCTCCCCCAAATCCGCAGGAGCCGCTGCTGGCAACTCTTCGTCGGACACCGCTTCCGTCTCGGGTTCCTTCGCTGCAGCTTCAGTAGGCAATTCATCCTCCGACACAGCTTCCGTGTCGGGCTCAGTTTTCTTCACCGAGTTCTCAGGCGAGCATTCCAAATCGCCCTCCGTCATCTCCATTCCTTCTCTCGTTTGCACCGTGTCTGTGTCAGTCACAATTCTTCGTGTAACTCTTTTCATACTTTCTGACATCTCTCCTCGATCTACCACCACGGTTTCAATTCCAGTACCTTCGTCGATCACGGTCTCCGATTCAACTTCCTCTGTCTCCAGGATTTCCGACCCTTGGGTCATCGCCTCCCCACCGTCGTTAATCACTTCTTGAAAATCGATCAACACGCGCTGATTCGTTCCATCGTTGGAGACATCTTGTCCATCCACGTCCATTCGTTCGTGTGCATTCAACATATCGACTTTGTCCATACTACTTTCCTCTACGATCATAGCATCGGACACCACGTTGGCATGATCCTGTGAAAACAATGATACAGAACGTAACGTGACTTCTTTCAAACTTAACTTCTTTACTCGATTGTTGTTCAGAGCAGGCACTCACAATCTGAGAGGCAGACGCCTCTAAATCAGGTACACTCTCTTGAACTGCTATTTCCACGCTTTGGTTCATATTGATTTCATGAACAGTCGCGTCGCTGGAGTCTTCTAATTCTAAGCGTAACATAGACCCATCGTCCTCGCCCGGCTGTTCAATGATAATGTTACCAAATCTTTGCACACCATTCTCTGGTATGCTCTCCATAACCACTTCCTCCTGCAGGACTGGTTCCTCCTGTAACACGCAGCACGACGACAATTATACGACACAACCATTTCTGGAATCATCTGTAAAATTATCAGGATATACCTACCTCGACTTCCTCGAGCTCTGGAACTTTTTTCGGGGAATGTGTCGCCCTTGCCAGAAGCTTCTTGACGGGAGATTTCTTGGCCACTACGGCAGTTTTACGTGCACGGGTGGACCTCGTCGAGCGGCGTACTGAAACAAGAACGACGAACTCCGAAACGTGATCACGAAAATTTAACTCGACTATTTACACATTATATGCGTGTGTGAGACGCCATTCGTTTAATGGCGGTTTGCACATCCCTGTGATCCGCCCGCCGGGTGTATTCACATTTTTGTTTCGCCCCGCGTAAATGCGTACGTACGCGAACCGAGACGCGACACCGCGGCGCATTAAACGCGGTTTCATTCAAGAATATAATCAGCTTACCAGGTTCATTTAAAGTAATCTCGCTTTCGTCACCACTTGCGGACGACATTTTGCCTCGATGCAATCTCTGGAATGTAAAACGCAGAACTGACAAAGAAAATGGCGGCCCGACGATACGAGAGGACCTCTATACGAGACTCTCGTACTTCAGTCACGTGCCACGACCGATAAAAGGCAGATGCCAGTTCATTGTTCGGTTTGATTTTATAACAATTCAATTATCGTGCTGCGGAATAACGGCATGCTGCCTCTAAATACAATTTGATACTGCTATTTCAAAAGCATCCGCCACCGTTGCAAGAGCTGCGTCAATTTTATCCGATGCACAACAACTGCATCGTATAAACGTTGCTCGCTGGACAAGATTTCGGCAATTTTCCAAAAAGGTGAGTGAACAAAGTATCAATATATGTTTATCGAATTTGAAAGTACCACGTTGACAACAGTATACAACGCAGACATCTAAATATACGCATGTGCACGTCCACACGACGCAAGAGCGCAAGTGCATTGTTGAAGTAATCTATTTCGTGTCGACTGCACTGACTGATAGGTATAGATATATACATATATCTCCTCGATGCATACATGTTAGACGAAGTAAATGGCAAGGTGCACGTAGAACGAGTATGTCTCTGTCTTCATGTGTGTATGTATGTACATATTTTGTATACACGATTTTGTAAAAGGCAGCGCTCGTCGATGTTTGTAAATTCATTGTTGTTCATCGATGTTCCGTGTTGAACGCGCACCGAAACAAGCAATGGTGAAGAAGAACGCGAACCTCGCTGATTCGCTCGAGACTCATCGATTCGTAACATCACGGAATTCCGAATCCTGTCGTTCTCGTCTTGCTTCATTCTCGCCTGTCGCTCCTGTTTGTCAGTGAAAACTGAAAACGATCGAAACACTGGAAACACGCGACGCACCTCCAAGCAAAAACGAAACATGTTTACGAACAAAACGATATAAGACAATTCAAAAGTCGTTCGTCGATTATCTACGTGTAACACGTTTTGGGAATGTCAGAATGTTCGACTCGGCTTCTATTTGTCGATAAAGAGTGTACCGCGTACCGTACGAATTCAAAGATCTCCGATAGGAAATGTCTTACAGCGATGGCGGGCGTCCAATACGAAAGTACGGCACCAAGTCGCCGAAAAAGCTTTGCGTGACGAAGAATGAGAATAGCGATAAAACGATAACCACCATCAACTGCAGTAATCATCATCACAATCATTACCATCATAGCCACCGCTTTCTCGACGCCCCTCAGCCGTCGGTACACAAACGTAATCTCTATATTGTTTCATACCCTTTGATAGTGCTTTTCAATGTTCTGAGAACGCTTCTCTATCAGTTGTACGTGGTGTTTAAGTATTTGTACACATCCACGTCTCAGCTGATCCAGCGGAGACAAGCTTACAAGCAGACCTGCCAGCTGGAGGTCGTAGTTGGCCAGAAGTCGGGCGACAGTTTGACGAATAACAATTTAACTGCGACCGGGCAGACAGAGAACGACGGGATGTCGCAAGTACCTAGAAGATCCATCGGCCCTGGCCCAGGAGATCCTTTACTTGCTAAACAGAAGCATCATCATCGTAGAGCGTTCGAATTCATCAGTAAGGCACTGAAGATTGACGAGGACAATGAAGGTACGACGTCGACATACTGTACACGGCGTAAGAATGACCTATTCCACCGTGCAATCGGTCCTCTCTAATGCTCGTTACTCCACGCTTTTATCAGGTCAGAAGGAAATGGCAATTGAACTTTACAAGAAGGGAATCGGCGAGTTGGAAAAAGGGATCGCCATCGAATGCAACGGTGGCCGTGGGGAAGTATGGGAACATGCACAAAGACTTCACGATAAAATGCGCACGAATTTGGCTATGGCAAAGGACAGGCTCGACTTCCTTGGTACGTAAATCGATATCCCGAGCTGTACATAGAACATACGTTTCTTAAGCTGTTCCAAGTCAGCCACATTAATGCAGTTACAATTAGTTACTTATCAGTCGCACTCGTCATTATGAATTTTTCTCTCGTACAGTTTATGGTGCAGCTTAAGGAGTGACGCGATGTCAATGTATTTTAGCATGTTCATGTGTTAATTGTTCTACAATGTTCACGCGTGTGTGTGTGCGTGCGTGGGCGCGTGTATTCATGACGGAGCGTATCTGTACGTGTATGCATGCGCGCGTTTATCCCTTTCTTTCAATGGTTTTACTTTTGGCACAATACGTTTCCTTTCTTTTTCATTTCTTAACGAACGACGCAGATCTTTATTACACGTACAAACTGGTAGTCGAACTTCGTATAGCAGCCGTACGCGCATTCGTTTCGAGTCTTAATTAACTAGTCAAATAGTTTACGAATCCGAGAGAGAGCGTCGAGACAATTGATCGAAGATCGAATCTGTACTTAGCTATTCAGCCTACTGCAGCATGGCAGAGAATGTTTTTCCTTTTTGTAGTGAGTGTGTGTGAGCTGAAAAAACTGGATATCTCCGATGAATATCGTACATCTGGAAGTAAAATGGACAACGAACATCCGGGCAAGAATCTGAGGGCCCGACGTAACATGCACACGTTACAAACGACTCGGTCTCCTTTGAATACAAATCACAACACTAAAAACACAAACAGTACACAAACAGTGAACGTAGGGCAGAATACATGCACCCAAATTCCCAAGTTAAGGCCACGCTCTCCAAAAAATTATTCTGCCCATTCCGAAGGTACTGTTCGTCTGAAGTTTAACGGCTTACAATATTGACTTCGAGCAAGCGTTTCTTAATTGCTTCCCTAAAAATCTTTTCTTCTTTTCCATTGTTAACGTTACGCACAACTGCATCAGCTGATTACTTACCGTTGTATCGCAACAAGTAGTAGACGTAGACATGTTGTCACACCGATCCTTACGATCGGTGCCATTTTTTTATACGTAGTACGCAACGTAGTTCACTTAGATTGAGCAATTCGAGAACAGAGTAGAGCAGTGTACGTATACGTATACGAGAGAAAAACATATATAAATATGCATGAGACATCGAATGAATCGAGAGAGAAGGGATGTGCATGAGACTGAAGAATTTCGTTATTCGAAGAATATGTTAAATAATTTATAAAGATGTCCCTCGCATTCGTCTCCCGAAAAGAAATGTGCCCTTTTTATTATTACATTATTGATGTTCGGAGTTTAAGTTCGTCGCAGAGTTTTGATGTCCATGTAAAGCTTTCTCTTAAAATATACGTGTATTACTTATCATTAGAACGATACGTTTCGCACACGTCACATGCATATTGTATACTACGATTCTTTTGCAATTAACTTACGTTAACAATTGTATCGTTCATTGCGAAACGTTTGTCTTGTATCTTATTCTTTGCATAGATTTGAGAAGAGTTTCTGTCTAACGATACTAATCGCTTTGCGTTTGGACTCCTATGCATTGCGACCGACTCGTCTTACGCACTTTATGTTCTCGTAGCATCGGGGAGAAAATTATCCGTTCCTGGAAAACGAATGGGTACAGCGATCAGCAAGAGTCAAACGTTACCGCGTAGCATGGGTCGTTCGACGTCGGTTCAACCTTGCCACCGAGTCACCCCCATAAAACCATCGTCCACACCACCGTCGGTGAAGAGACAATTGTCCGTACCTGGAAATGGTTCGCCTATCAGAAGACCAGGAACCCCTACCGCGTCGAACAGTAACAGAGGAACGCCAACGCGGAAAGCACCGATCCTAAAGGGTATAGATCCGAAGCTCGCGCAAGTTATCTTGGACGAAATTTTAGAAGGAGGAACAGCCGTGCACTGGGAGGATATCGCTGGGCAAGACGTTCGTAGACATTTCAATTACGCGTGGACGGAAGAACTGGTAACAGACGCAAACTTACATCCTGTATTTCTTAACGAAACAGACCGCGAAACAGGCACTGCAGGAAATGGTCATTTTGCCATCGTTAAGACCAGAATTGTTCACTGGCTTAAGGACGCCTGCGAGAGGGTTACTACTGTTCGGTCCGCCGGGGAACGGGAAGACATTACTCGCTCGCGCCGTGGCTACTCAGTGCAATGCCACGTTCTTCTCGATATCCGCTGCTAGTCTCACGTCGAAGTACGTGGGGGAAGGAGAGAAACTGGTACGAGCTCTTTTCGGCATAGCGCGGGAACTACAGCCGTCTGTGATCTTTATCGACGAAGTAGATTCACTGTTGAGCGAACGTAGAGATAACGAACACGAAGCCTCGAGGTAAATCTGTTTGAACTTGTCATTAGCGCGCGATACCATTACCACGTGTGTAACTCGGGATTACCGTACAGGCGATTGAAAACAGAATTCTTGGTCGAATTCGATGGTTTGCCGTGCAATCCAGAGGAGAGGGTGCTAGTCATGGCTGCTACTAACAGGCCTCAAGAATTGGACGAAGCCGCTTTGAGGAGATTCACGAAACGAGTATACGTTACGTTGCCAGATTTGCGAACAAGGATCACGTTACTCAAACGGCTTCTAGCTAAACACAATGACCCGTTGACAACGATCGAACTGAACGAAATGGCAGTTCTGACCGAGGGATATTCGGGAAGCGATTTGACGGGTCTAGCGAAAGACGCGGCTCTCGGTCCTATCAGAGGTAAATGAAACTTTCTAGCTGTCTTTAATTATACCCTTTCCTTTTACGCTCACTCGAGATCTAGTGGCTGGACACAAAAATCGAGGCCAGCCAATTTAATAAACATGAATCGTATCATAAATTCTTAATAAGAGGATTTATAAAAATGATGTATTAACATTGTGTAGAACTGAATCTAGATCAAGTGAAGGAACTGGATCTTAATTCTGTGCGCAACATAACGATGCAAGACTTTCGTGATTCGCTTAAAAGAATACGCAGATCGGTATCGCCCGCGAGTCTAGCCGCTTACGAGAAGTGGAGCTTCGAATACGGCGACGTAAGTCTATGATCATTAAGTCGATCGAAGTACGAGCCTCGAGGTATGCGATCTACGCTAACAAAGATATTTGATGCGATCAGTGAACGAAGACGTAACGATGGAACACGCTACAAGAACGATCTTCTGCGATATTAATTATTAAAGAGTGTACATATTTAGCAGCTTTTACATTTTCTAATCCACTTTACAAACGACAACATCTATACACGAAAAAGAAAAAGAGAAAATGTTATGACATTGCAAAAGGCACTCTCGCTAAATAATGTTTTTTAAAATCGTCTTACAGCATTGAAACGCTGTGACATTAATAGCTTTATACTAAAGAATGATATATATATAACACATTCCATACTCCATCCAGTAATCAGGTATCATAGATTTACGTAAGTTCTAATTTAACGATGTTGATAGTTAGAATTCTGGTGTTCGTAGTTGCACGGTCCATGTAGTTTTCTATTTATTCGTTTCGTACATAGGAGTAACTGTCAATTTTAATTTGATTAAGTCGTTAATTTATTTTGTACTGTTGTCTAAACGTGTCATCACAGTTGAAACTAGTCTAAGCTGCAACAAGAAGGAACACGCGCGTAGTTAACAATTGTAACGTACACTGTACGTCGAAGGGAATAACGTATATGTTTAATCATTGCTCGAGCACAATTAAATCGAACGATTTTAGTTAGGGAAGACTGCATTTGCACACGAAACAGCACACGTCCAGTCAGATAATAAAATAATTAACGTAATCGGGTATGAACAAATTAACTATTGCTGTAGTCGCGTTCAGCGAAACTGAGCATAAAAAGAAGGGACAAGAATCTGTAGATCTTGTACGAGCACGTGCTAAAAGTCGGAGGGACGCGAATTCTTTAAATAGACGTACTGCGTGGAATGCGTCAACGTACTTGGAAAAAGCATTGCAATCATCATCCTTGTTGCGTTTAGTGATATTCGGTTAATTATCGTTGAAACAAAGCGATGCGATTAAACTGTAGTTAACGACGGAGGTGGGCATGTAATGAATCGATTCCTTGATTTTATGAGATTTCTATGAGACAACGAATTGCGAGTACATTCGAACTCCGCGAAATGAAAAATGTCCGTTATAGTTATAGATAAAGAAGAAGAGAGAATAACGTTACGATAAAAGTATATTGCAAATATCGTGTTGCGTACAATGAAACCTTTTGATATTTATCTATCGCTTAAAATGCTCAAATAAAATGTGATTGTGCTTATACGATATAATCGCTGATTAAACGTAAAAAAGAAACGCGTTCGTTGCAAGGGTATAACGATAAGAGCGTCGATGTTAGTCAATATTGTTTTATGTTAGAATTACAAATCCCCCGAGTTCGTTCGTCGACGCGAAAGAGAACCGGGGAAATATAATTAATTGCTGCACGTTGTAACGCGTTAAAAATTTATTTTCAATGACGACAATGCAACGAGTTCAAAGCTTGTCCGATGTGACCGACGGTTCATAGCGGTCGAAGGTGATAGTAATTGCACCTATGTACGCAGCATCTATGTGAGGTATACGTCTCACTTTCAACACGCGATTCGATGAGAGGAACGTTGCTCGTTCCACTTGTTAGAATCTCTAACATCGGTTACAATTATTAATATAACATAATGGTAGTAGTAAAGAGTAATAGCGTTCCCAAACGCGCAATGTCACGCGCTTCTTTCTGTCGAGCTACAAACAATGATGCCAAATAAGTTCTCAGTTCTAGACTTTGCATCATTACAATGTAAACGATCGTATTAAGTTTAGCCGATTGATTTGATAGAACTAGATGAATTATCGACCGGCGTTTAGGTGAATATCGTTTACGTTGCAAGAATTTAGTGCCAACCATAATTAAGTTTTACTCATTGCTGTTCTCCACGAATCTTTATGCTCTCGCCTCACGCGAAATTCGTTTGCGTCAAATGATCTCTTGCACGCTTCAGGAGAAACTACTCGTTAACTGAATTTTTTTCGACGATCTTGCACGACACAGACTGTTATCAACGTATGGGTATACACATGTTTAAAACCCTGGCCTTCCATATTGAAAAACACGCTCAGCCTCGATTAAGTTATTTTGCTACTTTTATAATGACTTGTAACAGAGACTCTCTGAGAATATTATAAGCGAAATAATAACGCTAATGTTAATTGTTGCTACTCAATGGTAATGAGACGTGGATGGGTCGTTAATGAAACGTCTGCATAAGTTAAGTTCTCTCGACGTAATTACTCTGTAATTGTAATGAACCTCCAACGATCTTCCTTCTCTGGACGTTGCAAATGTTCGAGCGTCGATCTCGCGTAACGTTAACTTTAAAAGAGATTCATATCACTCACGATATATGCTCTTTTTATATGCACGTTTTCTAAAATGATAACGACCGCTAGTAGAATAAGTCGTGATTTATTTAATAAATCGTAACAGATTTGTAAAACTCAGTTTCATTTCGATGAACTACGTTCATCTTCGTAGCAGTGGACGTTTTCACCTACTACTTATAATAATTTCCAACAGTATTATAAATCGTCTAAGGGAAAGTACGTTCGACAAATTTAGACGACGATTGTAGATCGCAAACTGAAGATTTTCGTTGAACAGTTGCCTTTTTAATAACATTATATCGTAGCGTTCTCTCCGCTGACAGAAAATAACAGATACACACGTTTAATTAACGTTGATCTTACTCGGTGACGTCGTACAATTAAATCGTATCTTTCAAATGTGGAACTGAATAGTTATACATATGTAGTCACCTGTGTTGTACAGAGTACAGAGATACGAGACGATCTCTGTTCACGTATCTTGCTGGTGTGTGTGATTGCTTGAGAAAGAAAACTGAGGAACGCATGTAATCGTTTGTAACAATGATTTGTACAGTACAAACTATTCTAGCGCATTTCGTGTAACGAGAAAGGAATGCTACGAACCTTCCACGTAATAAACCGACTCTGTTGTCGTTCACTAATTCCTCCGAGTTATCGTTTTCCGTTTATAACGTCGGCGTATTTCTACACTTAACGTCGTCGGTCGATTCGCGATAGAATTGTTCGTTTACTTCGTTCTCTTTCGATGGAGCATGAACCCATTGTACTCGAATGTTTTGTTTCGCTGCGCCTGTCTGAATATTCATTCAGTCGGAACAGCGATTTTTACGCAAATCATTCGCCCATCGTATATCCTGATCGAAGGACGGAATGATTTGCAGAAAGCTGACGCTAGATTCGGTTAACGGTGAACGATCATCATAAGAGTATAATTCGGCTGTAAAATAAAAATTACCTCGTATGTACTTAAAAAACGTGTTATATTATCTTTACATTTAATCAGTTATAAACGAAGGTACTACGTCTTCTTATAAATTTAAAAAATCACCTTTTGTTATTATTTCATAACTTTATACTCTTTAATCAACTGCGGGCTATGAAATAATACAAAATATTGTGTATTTTAAATATTTATTCCTTCTTTTTCATTCAAAGGACAATTTGTTTTTATTATAAGATAACATTATCCTAAGCATTTTCGAGGGTTCTGCCACCCCGCTGTACCTAAATTACTCTTTATGTAACTTCTTTTTTTCTTCTTACGTCTTGCGTCGATTCACCGATTATTATTAACCCATAGACGAGTCTTGTTTCTTTTATGTTTTCATTTTTTTTTCCACTTAAATTGGCTCTCCATAGTTCAGTATCACTTGTCGCAGTCAATTAATCATTGCTAAGTATATTCGACTCTTATGATTCTCCTGTTATTACATTCAGTACTGACTTTATACAAATTGGTTTCGAAAGCTTTATGGCTTTTTATCGTCGGTGGTGAAGCGAAGTATAGATAAGTTCTCAAGTTACTCTAACTCGTCCTAATTTTTTTCATTTTTTTTGTTTTGTTTTTGTCAAATCGTCGATTCGTTGACTTATTAAGACGTACCATTAAAAAGAAAAACACTACTTTCAATCAGAAATAAGTAGAACAAAAGCGGCAACTGTCTGATGGGGGAAAAAAGGAAAAAACGAACGATAAGGCTAACTCAATCGGAAATCAAAGAATAAGATTCTGTCAAAATCGTGCAACAAATTTCACAGCTGCATTTTATAATCGGAAGACACGAAAGTATAAGTATCGTGCCGTGCGACAACCGGAATAACGTTAAAATATCAGATATGATTGTCAATTGATACACTGATCGTTAGAATAGAATAATGGAATATGCCTACAGTATATCGAAGAGAAAGGAATTTCACGTTTTCTTCTTCAACTTTCGTACGAATCCAATGTTAACGAAGATAGAACGTCGGTGACTCCGGCTCGTAGTGGAAGTGTTCATCGTTATCGTTACATACTTAAATTACATCGTAATAATTACACCCAGGATTCGCTATTTCTTTGTACAGACGGAGCGGAGTCACCTGCAAGCAAGATGAGTTACAACAAAGTATCATTCGATCGGAGTCAAATTCATCATAAAATATCATATCTTCTTCTTTCTCTCTTTCTCTTTCTCTCTCTCTCTCTCTCTCTCTCTCACGTTCTCTCTCTTCACACTTCCGTGCGTATCTTCTTTAAAATCCTTACATGAATGTTTTGTACATTTACCACCGACGATAAATATCACAAAACGAGGAAAGTTTACAACTCGTTTATCGACTCGCATAGTAGTTTACTTTAATAAAGGGCCCTGCATACGTTAAAGCATGCATCCAAATCTAGCTACATCACAGGCGCCATGTCTACCTATACTTTCTATCTTATTACTATGTTCAATGTCATACTCTGTGTTTTACCATAAATGAACATCCTTATCTCTGTTCATTGACGATCCGACGTAAACTAAAGATTGGTAAATTGTGGCAAAAATATTAAAAATATAACAACGCAATGGTCGCATACATACGTACACCTTACGCAGCACAACGAATGCAGGGCTCGTCGAGGGGCTGCAATTTCTTTTCGTTTTTTTTTCTCCTCTTCGTCCTTTCGTCTTAAGTTCAGAATTATACCTCGTTCAACGCCGCGGAAATACAAATCGTACTCGAGGAGGGTCATTATGTTACACTGATGGATTGACTGCTACGATATTAACAGTTTCTTCAATGAGCATTTGCAAGATGCGCTTGCGTTCGTTACCAAATGTATACGTTCCTATTGTTTTGGCAAGGGAAACGTATAAATAAAGGAAATGTTTCTGTATCTGTGTGTGTATATTTAAACGTTGGTAGTGTACACACGTATGTGTATATATATATATATATATATGTATATATATATCACTTTGAACTTTTGACAATGTAGTCTCCCGAGATACTTGATATCAGTCGATATTGGTACAACCAAATTTAGGAGCTTATTTTCTTTTTCATATATATGTATACGTTTAGTACTTCGAACGAAGTAGAACAGAAATTTGTACATATGACGTTGCAGTCAAAATACCGATAAACCTGTCGCGGAGTAGGTATATGACGGAACAGTTTTTTCCTTTTTTTTTTGCTTTTGCAAACGCCCCGACTGTATCATGTGTAACGAGTTAGTCGATGCTGATCGTTAATCAATTTCATTGCGTGGGGTACTGCGGCATGGTGTATGCTACCATAGCTGGTTGCTGACCTGGTGGCAACGGTGCAGTTGCAGTCGGTGGTGCGGCGGTCGCTTGTGCAGGTTGCCATGTGCCTGTGCCAGGAGCAGGCATTCGCATACTATTCATATATTGAGCCTGTTGTCCATAATATTGGCCGTAGTACTGAGCAGGCTGTAAAAACTGTCCCTGCATTTGTGGATATCCCTGTGGGTACCAGTAGCTCATTTGTTGCCCGTATCCGTACGCGTACTGACCAGCTCCCGTCGTGACCTGTCGTCGTAACAAGAAGCAACGTACAATAATCTTTCACCGAACGAACTGGGAAACAAAGAAATGAACAACACTAAAGAACAATGAACATTCAAATGACCTGTTGAGCTTGGTGATTCGCGTTAGGGCCCACACTGTTCGGGTCTCCGTTCTCCTTTCCCCAGAAGCATTTGACAATGCTACCATTAATTTCTGTATTATGTGTCGACTCTATGGCATGCGTCGCTGCTTCTTTAGTAGTAAACTTTATGAAAGCATATCCTTTGTCCTTAAATACTCTTATATCTTGTATGGTACCAAAAGGGGAAAATGTTTTGGTTATCAGTTCGTCCGTAATTCCATTTGTAAAACCTCCACAGTATACCGTGCAATTAGTCGGACTACTTTGGTTATACACCTGTCAACGAAGAAAACATGAAAATTTAAATGTGACGTATACGATCGACCACGGCTGTAATCGACAAGGTAATTAAAACTCGAGTTTCGAAACACGTTCGACAGAGAGAGCAAGACACGAAAGACGAATAAGTGTGATAAACCATGATTCGGAACCTCGTACCTCTTCATAATTAGGTTTCGTATTATTCGAATGTCTCGGCCTTTCGGATCTCGGTGGCGGTGGTTTCCTGGTCGACCAATTTGTCCTGATGCTTCTTGATCCGAGCCACTGCCCGTTCATAGCCGCTATCGCTGCTTCGGCCTCAGACTTTTTGACGAACGATACGAACGCGTACCCTTTACTTTTCATGGTTTGTGGATCGCGTACGATTCTACAATTGCTAATCTCGCCGAAAGGCGCAAACGCTTCCTTTAAAGTTTGCGTTTCAATTTCTGGCGAGAGATCGCCGACAAATATGTGATGATGATTACTCGTGTCCAACTTCGGCTGATTTCCAGGGCTCGTTGCCCAGTTAACCTTCATTTCCTTATTCAGGAAGGATCTCTTGTTCATGGCGGCCAGCGCTGTAGCCGCGCATTGATGATTTGTAAATTCGACAAACGCATATGGATCGTTCCCCGGTTCCCTTATTATCTTACATCCCTTCACGGAACCTATCTGCGAGAAAAGTGCGCACAATAGTTCCTCCGACACCGAAGCGTCTAGATTTCCCACATAAAGCGTTCGTGGATTGCTTTCCTCGCTCATGCTCGTTCTTTCGCGGGCCCCTTTCCTTCCTTATTCAACTAATTTCCTTACGTTCTGCGGGCTTAATTTACGTTTCACACGTTCGGCGCGTGGTACGTGCATTTACCTCGACCACAGCATCAGAATTCAGATTTTCTCGCCTCTTCCAAAGAACACGGACGGTTGAACGCGAAGCTACACCCAGCCTCTACGTCATACTAACATAAAATGGCCGCTCTCCTGCTTCACTACTTTCCCTTCGATCATCCGCGTAAACTCACCGTTTCGAACGATTAACTTACTCAAAATCTCTTCTTCTCACGCTGCTGTTCGACCACTTTTACCTACCCGGCTAACACTCTTCGAATCGACCAGAATCTCGCGAAACTTTATCGGCTAAATTGCAAAGAACACGTGTTTTTGTATCATCCGTCGAAGATTTCATAACAGGTAGCGCGAAAACGCTTGTGAATCACTGGCCTACGAAACGTGCTAGAGTACGGACTTCCCAAAACTAGATCTGCGTCATACATTGCAGGCGATACCTCCAGTTTGCGCAGCGTGTAAAAGATATTTCAGGAATTTCGACCCAGCGCCGTGCGTCGTGGAACAGTGGAACTCAGGTTTCAGTTACGAGACTTCACGAATTTTTCCCTCACTATACCTCAATCACGCATTCTCTGGTATATCATATATATGTATTAATATATATATACACAGAGGAAATTTCCTCTCTGTTATGACATATATATAGTTCTCCAATACAAAGAAAGGCCGAGAGAAACGTAATTCTTAATTTCATCAAAGAGCGTAATCGTAATGATCGCGTCCAATGGCGTCGTCCCGGCGGCCATTTCAAATTATAATCTTCTACACGCGTTTTAAATGAACGTGAATCTCTAAAAGTAAAGGAAGATTTTAGAAACGATCATATTTGACAGTGAATGTACCAATGCAATTTATATTGACGATAACGTGATATTCAAATTTTATTAGTCTGCTGAACACATTATTCCTAACATTGATACTTCGTAACACAAGTAACTTATCTCAAATGTTTCAGTTAAAATAATTAATAATACATCGTAATATATGGCCACATTTAAATAAACAAAATTTCGTTCATTACTGGCGATAAATTTCTCACTTGTTCGCAATGCTTCGATACAAGCTGGCTCATTATTTCACTCTTTCACGCACGTACTAATGCGTTCTCTCACTGTACGCACATACAAATCGCACTCGTATCATTTAATATGTTTAATCGTACACTCGTACTACATTGCATCGAACCGATTCTCGTTGCTATTGAAATGCATAGAACGTTTATCTTCGATATTGCACATTTCTTTCTAAGTCGACTCAGTAAAACTTTTGCCGTGCTTGTTAAGGATGTATTGGCTATACAGTCAATTCCAAAAGTTTATGTACCTTAGAAAAACGCATTTCCTATCATTAAAAATAGTGCACTTTTCTTCTAATTTCGATATTTAATTAGTTAAGTAT
>NW_017179316.1:668351-702781 GCF_001652005.2 Ceratina calcarata
ACCCCTTGGAAAAATCTCGGAAAAATCGAAAATTTTTTTTTGTTGCTTATTATTAGCAATGTTCTTCCGACGACTGATTTCTTTTTAAAAAATGCGTTTCTAAAGTGCATAAACGTTTGGGATTGACTGTATAACCAATACATCCTTAATCTGACCCACCAACTCATACGAGCAGAGAACATATAAAACCGAGTGTATATACTTAAATTGCATATGTATTAATAATTCATTGGTTCGTGGCTATTCAGTCTTTATAGTATATTAAAAGTTACATTAATATTATATCGTAAAATGTCATGTTTCGTATAGATCCTTTTTTTACCAATAACACCGAACGTCCAAGCGTTAAAATTTTCTCGTTATTTACATTAGAATGAAGAGGAGAATATTTGAGACGACACAAATCGCTTCCTCGCGTAGTAGAACAAAACGAATACTTATTAAATATACATCTATACTTAACAAATTTGTGATGACATCGAGTATTACGGAGTTAAGCGTATGCACAACTTATATACATCCGATACAGAAGAGCTACATACTATATTATTATTTAATTGGTAATACTTTGCCTCCGGTCCATTATGTTTGAAACTGGGTAACGAGAAGCTTCGTCGCTTTGGCAATGTCATAAGCACAAGAACGTACTTGCTGAAGGCATCGGTCCATGTGCTCACTGTCGCTGGTACATCTCTGAAGGCCAGAGCATTCGGCTTGAAGTCTACCCGTGTTACCGTTCAGTTGACGTAGAGCAGATCTGACGTTCTCCTCGATCGGGTTCTATCGATACAGTTTGAAAATTATCCATCTTTAAATTAAACAAGATCAAAAAGAAAACGTGTGCGTGTGCCCTACCTGAGGAAATATAGCTGTGAGCTCGGCAACTGCAACTCGAATCCTCTCCGCGCACGGCACGAAAGCTTCTCGCTGCTTCGGGTCTTGCATAGCCATCCACAATTCTTGGATTCTCCTTGTAACTTGTTCGGTTCTTCGTGTGACTTCCTCGCTGGGAGGAAGGCTTGGAACGCCGCATTCCCACAGGCTTTGAGTGTTGCCGCGAGACATTACCTCTGAATCTCGTTTTGACTGCATTTGGCATTTCGTAGACACGAGTGTTCGATTAATTCTAACGATTCATCTAATTAACTAGACGGATCACTGTCCGTAACTACAGAGGATGCTCGATACCTGACAAATGGACGTTGACCAAGAACTCGGTTTCCGCAGTCCTTCCCTTGTTTCGTACATAGAAGCAGGTCGCTGATTACTTCTAGTGAGAGACGTTTTTATATCGAGCACTGGCTCCAGTTCCGGCTCCTGTTCTCCACCGACGTGGCCGTTGACCAGTCCATCAGTGGATCCCTTGACCTAGATTTTTTCTACGTTATGTCACAAGTCCCACATTTACAAGGGTCGAATGTTCCTCTTACATGAATCATCTGCTTCAATTCATTGTTCTCACGCGTCAGCTGCTCGACAGTAGTCTGCAACGTGTGCACTTGCTCGCGAAGGTCCCTGACAGTAGACTCGGACAGAGTTAATTGCTTTTTCAAAACTTCTACGAACGACGGGAGGCCCTTCGCTAACGGTGCAAAGGCGTCCTGCAATAAATATTTAACAAGCACAATAACATTGTGCGTCGTCATGTTTCGTACGTCAGGAAGAGAGTGTGAAAAGTATTACAAAATCACGCCGTACGGTTAAACAAAACACATAAGTGTATCCGTGTTATAAATTTTAGTGAATTATTGTGTATTAAATAGTAAAGGGTGCACAAAAGCACTTTCTGGCAAAGGCTGCACATGCACCAACAGACCTGTGCACTCGCCTAATAGCACTGTCTACAGAAGAGCCATGTACTTAGCCGATTCCTTATTCTTCTTTTCGTTACTAGAGCCGGTACCTTTAATACGTTACCACATAATTTTATCTATCTTTGACACAACTCATCGTCCAGATTTTTTTTTTTATTCTTATCCCGTAGGTTTCGTGTATGCATCTTTCGTTTCTCACGATGTCACAGTTTCACACCCACCTCGTTGTCCATTTTAAACTCGGTCGGCTGTTCGGGCTTTGGATTCTCCGACGTAGTTAACGCGTAATCGTCGTCGGAAGCCACGCTGTCGTACAACGGCTCGTCGTCCGACATCTGTGATCCGTGTTTCCCTTGCTCTTCTTTACGAAGCACAGAGACAGCTGGGTCTGAGAACGATTCGTACATCAATATCCGTCGTACAGCGTACAAGTAGACAGCGTGTATACAACACACACCTTGCAGTGGCGCATTATTCGCGAGCGTATGTCTCCTGCGAGCCTCGATGAGAATATCTATGATGAGCGTAGCAAACTCCTTCGGTGTGAATCTTGCTAGCTTCTGCCTGCCTTGATTTCTCGTCGACGACAATTGGGGATTAACTGGTAGAAAGGGTACTGTACATTTCTCCGGTGACGTCGCAGTTGCAAACCAAACTAAGGAACACAAGAATTGTATCGATCTTATGCTCGAAACAATTACGCATGCATTTCAAATCGGCATACCGTCGTAATTAAAGAACAGAGATTTTCGTAAGTCTACTCACCTCTCCTTTAAAGTGGTGCAATAAAACAGAGCATGCATATTAGTAACACGATGTACAATGAAGCAATGCGGACAATGCACGCATTTACGCGTGTATTCTATCGTACTATGAGAGACGAGAAGACAACACTTACCTTCCTCATTTTCTCGACGGTCTACTTCGTCGTAAACATCCATTGCCAATTCTTCCAACAAGTGATTCGACAACTGAACAAGAGAAAAAAGGGTTGTACGCGTTTCTAATTTTTCAAAGTCTAAACACCTACCATTCGCAGTTTGTTTCTTCCTTCCAAACACAAATCGCTCTGTTCCAATAAGGAGGCACAATCGGGAACAATAATGTGCTCGTCCAGTTTATGATTTGGCTTGTGTGAACATACGTAGTACGTCAGCCTGTCCGTTACTTCGTACATGCACTCAGTCATCCGGTCGGACAGCTCGACGTGACCAGCCATTCTAAAAAGTACAAAAACAATTGCCGTGTCTGCATCGTACTGTTTTAACGTATTCCGTCAAAGTGAGAGCATACTTTGCAGCTTCGGCAGGCGTCTGTCCATTTGAATCGATCGTGCTAGGATCTCCACCGTTGGCAATCAGAAGCTCTATTTGCAGTGCTTGACCTGCCCTGGCAGCTACGTGTAGAGGTGTCGTTCCCTTTTCCTATGAAATTAATAAGCAACGTAATTGCTAACTGCTCTCACAACTTCAACGTGTTACGATTTATTTCGATCTACCTTGTAAAAATAACTCGGATTAGCACCTTGTGCCAGCAACCTTAAAGAAGTTTCCAAATTACTCGTACGGACACTGCTATGCAATTGTTTACTTAATTCTTCTTCGCTACAACATTCCTCCTTGCTTGGACGTAACACAAATGCCAAACGCTGGTGTTTCGCTTTAATAAAATCAGCCTTTACTGGACTGCGAAAAGAACAATTTTGATTCTTATTACTCTGTCGTGTATGTCAGCAATTGATGGTCGAGATACTTCATACTGACTGTAATGGATCTTTAGCTTGCGGCTTCCTTCGACTAATCTTCGAGTTACTAGGGTCTAAGAGGGAATGCTCCCAAATACTGTTTGCTCCGTTATCGTTCAATGTACGCACCATCTATAAAATATTAAATGTCATTACTCCCCAAGTCATACGTTTCCTGTCTAGGATTCTCTGTGAGCTCGTACTAACGTTAAGCAGATTCATGTGCCAAACACTCTTGTGGAGCGATTTTATTTGAGATACGTGTCGACCGAGGCTGCGATGTATACCGCAGCAATCGTCGCATAGTAGAATTGCTCTGTTCAATGAAGCCCATCCTGGTTCTACAAAACGGTCGATCGAATTTGTTCTCGTTTGCTCGTTTGACGAACGAACTAATTTAGAATAACGTACGGACGAAGAACCATCGTCCATGCGTAATTATAATATTAACCTTCCTCGAACGGATCGTGTCGCTCAAACTTTTTACCGATACGTCGTCACAGAATATTGACAAGAGATAAAAAAAACGAAGAGGCATGTAGCGCGTTAAATAAATGATTAGTGAAGAAGGATGTGCATTTACCTGGAGCACCGCAGTCGGCGCATATATCCGCGTTAGCTCTGTGCTTCGGCCGAGCCATTCTTTTCACGTTTATCTCGTCGGAGCACGATAATCAGGCTATTCAGGCTTGTTACGGTAGATTTAAAACTCGTAACATGATGACACACAGGTTGTCCGACGATCAGCAATGTCGGGAACTAATTTGGTAACAATGCGCTTCGGGTTGGGTGTCATTATATTAGATTTAATGATTTCACCGTGACAGAAGTCATCCCGAGCAGAGCCGCAGAGCCTAAGATAGTAGTTGTGGACCAATGATCGAACATCCTGAGAGATACGCAATCGCATATACTTTCGCCTAACACGATATTTCCTTCGAGCCTCCGTCTCCATTTCATTTTTACCTGTTGCTGCACGTTGCATCGAGCATCGTTCGTAATGAAATATGTAGGGTCGAACATACTTGAACAGGGATAATATTTATATTTATTAAAAAAATGGAAAATACACCTAATGCTTACAGGTCTTTACATTACATCATTTACATTATCATACAGATAGAAATAAATATTATTATAATCTATGCGATTTACAAATAAAATTAAATAACATCGTCGCGATTGTTAACTCTAGCGTTGTACTAATGAGAGGAGGCGTAAGATTATAAATCGGAGTCTGCCGATTCGTTATTTAGACTACGAATATCCTCAAGCAATTTTTTCGATATCGACTTTCTATTTAGATCAGGTTCAGCCGTGCCGTTTTTCTGACACAGACATCTAAACCTTTTACCATCTGGAGTTTCTAAAAAACTCATACTGGATTTTAACGCCATGTATTCCCTAAACGATTTTTGCTTGTACCTTTTAATTATTGGTGTTTTCGAACGATTCTCGTAATCTGGACTAGGCTCCGTATGTATGATGTTCAGCTCATTTTCTAATTCTAGGAAACTCGAATTCGTCGTAACACCAGATAATCTCATCGTGTTCAAAACCTCGTTTTCTTTATTGCCTTCATCGTCTTCAGGCAGACATTCTAATTCAGCCGGTGGTAAAATACTTTTAGTACACGTCTCTGATCGTTCTTCTGGACAAATTTCTGTCTGAACTTCCTTGTCTACCATGGTATTACATTCTCTTTGTAATTTAGTGTCAGGAAGTCCATTCGTTTCGTCGTTCAATGTCGTTATTAAACTTGCGACGCAAGTTATACTGGCTCTTAATTGAATCGCATGCTCCTCCGTCAACCGTAGACGATTCTCTAGATAACGTTGAAATGAAATAAGATTGTCTCTTTCGACACGGAACACATTGGACAATTCATCTTCCGTTCTCGTATCATTCTCGCCAGTTACTAGGTTCTTACTTTGGAAATTCTTACATAAATTTTGTACTGAATCAAGTTTCACCTTTGGTTCCGTATGTACTTCACTCCTCTCACTAGTTTCCGTAATTAATTCAACCTTACTATTCCTCGTTGTTCGTGGAAGATCTTCAGGCTGAGAGATCAACACTTCTGGTCGAACATTTAGCATTTTAGATCGCTGTGCATCGCCCGTGCCATTAATAATGACAGATTCGTTAACGGTTTTTCCAGCGCGATCGACGTTAATGTCAGAGGATTCATTTACGGGGTTAGTTTCTCTCGTATTAGCCGACTCGTCATACGTATTATCTGTTTCTTTGGACATTTCAGTTATTTTTGAACATTCGTTCACTTTATTGTTAAATTTTTGTAACTGTTTCTCCCTCGTGGAATTTGGCAGTGGTATGAAACTCATTCTTCCTACTTTTTTCACGCTATTCTTACCGATGCATTCGTCCATTTCAAACCTGCTTGCTTTATTTGTACTTTCACACTTATTCTTCGTAGCATTGCCAGACGGTTGGTTAAAATTAAGAACCCTCCGCACACAATTGCCAGGTTTGACGAATTGACGCGTCTCTGACAACAGATGAAAAAACAAGTCTGTAGTACATAATGTACAGTATTTAACATCGGTCGTAAAGGATGTACTAACCATTTTCTTCGCCTCCTTCCTTTTTCTTTGAAGTCGACACGAGTAGCTTTTCAGGCTGCATTGGTCTTTTATGTGCTAAGACATAGAAGACAAATTTCTAAACATGTGACGCCGCATTCATTATGTAAACAATGTCCAAGATGAAAATTTTATATGTACTAACCACTATCCTTACGAGCAGACTTCTTTTTACTTTCCAACTCCTTGAGCAATTGCAAGACTTTAACGGGCCGAGTCCCTTGGTGACCTACGAAATAATTTTTGTATTTGTCATGATCCTCCGAATCAATGAACAAGTCTTGTTACGACAACAGTGATTACCATTCTTATACATATTGTCCGGCAATATTTTCTGGCGTGCTGAACAGTACACGATCCAGGTCATTCGCGAACGTTTGACTCTCGATCACTTTTAACCCTTTCAACACTTGCTCTAGCAATTTAAATTTTGTGTACGTTAGTAAAATATACAATGGAGCGTAATCATCAAATGTATAAGACGTTAGATTTGTAAACTACGAATCGTGCCATGAGTTCGTGGCACGATTCGTGGTTGGTCCATGTGTGTCACTATACACTATACACGCTGCCAATGAGGATTCGTCAACTTGCATATTTTACGTATCCCGCGTTTTCTTCGTGATCCCGTTCAAACGTGGAAGTGGCCGACAAAGAGACAAACAGCGGGCATCGACGAATGCTGGAAATATTTAGGAATAAGTGAATTACGTAATGGGTAACCGGGCGATTAATTATTCGTCGCGTGCAAGTGCTATACGGAAACACGAAAGATTTTGCGCAGATTTCTTATCTATAGTTGGCCATTCCCCAAAGTCACATCTCTCGGCCATTTTGTTAAATTTATTTCTAAACGTATCCCCTCCAAATTGAAAACAACCGAAGGTTGACGCTGTTCTCGATCCCGATAAAGTATTTTTGGTTAGGTTATTAGCTGTGCACAGGATATTTAACAGTGAGTAAATCATTGTGATCACGTCTGTTTCTATCGAGATCGAGTCGGGGCAGAAAATTTGCACGCGTGCATGGAGTACCGCGTTTGTCTAGCTCGTAAGGTATAATTGGATGGAAGGAGGCTTGGCATAAAGAGAGGCTATGGCCACTGCTTTGATCATATGTAAAATACTGTTACCCGATCGGCCACTCTTTGTTTCTCATCACCGATCTATTTGCCACTTCCTTCAATTAATTCAATCGCGTGAAACAATTTTCTTTCACTGAAACGTTCCTTATAACCTCCAAAGCCATAACCTATATAATATAACCTTAGACGTCAACATTTTAAATATTAGTAATTTAAAAACGTTCGTGGGAACGAATCAACTATGTTACAAGACTATAATTAATAAGGGATTTTATACGTTCCCGACGTTCCATCATTCAAACTAACTTTGCGTGCAATCTTTTCTGACGTTACATCGTACAGTGGTAATATTGGAATTTATCTCGACCAACAAATTTCATCGAGAATTGATGAGAAATTATTCGAAGCAAATATTTTTTTTTTTATGATTCGTGTTTCGTGGACGAATTCGATTTCGAATAACAACGTCATTACAGACTAATTGTTCAACACGTAAGGTTTAATTTTAAAAATACGAAGAAAATGTTTATTACCTGGAAACGAAATTCTGCTTTGCGATTGAAAATACTATTTATGCAAATCGAACTCGACGACCGCAATTATTTGTTTTAATCTGTAGTTTTTCTTATGTAAACACATTTATATACGTGTGTACGCATCGTGGACAGTATACACATATATTGTTTACGTACATTCCAATGTATTTCTGTCGAATGTTAAATTGTAATTGGAACAGCGGAGTTAACGCATTCAGTACAAGAATGAATTGTTGGGTTTCAGTGATTCCAGTGATCAAGTAATTAGAAATCGAGATAAAATGGATGTAGCTGGAGACTTGACGTTACAATGGGTGGAGGAGGTGGGAAATGTGATCCACGAGGAGGTAATATGTGGTTTGGAGGCGCAGCTCGTAGGAGCAGAGGAAGAGGTGATAGGGGCCTGCGAGGAAGTTGCAATAGAGGAAACAGTAGAGACTGTTCCCGATGTAACTTCTGCGGCAGACTCAGAGATACTAATGGTACCACAATCGAACGATATGGAATCTATCTACATAGTTCCACAAGATCAGGGTCATGACTATCTGAACATACAGGTTACGGAGGAAGTAATCGCAGACAATGATTGGGACAGATCTGGCCCAGATGATGGGTAAAATACTTCATTTCATTAACAGAGGCAGAATAGTATTCACGTAATCGAAGTTTCTGAGTTTATTAACCGTGTCCTGTGTGTCGCAGGGTCGAGATATCCGAGGAGAAAGTATCTCATGAACATCTGCTCGAATACGACGACATGGAGATACCGTTGCCGATCGATCAGGATTCTTACACGAACAGCAGACCATACCCGTGCGACTTCTGCAGCCGAAGGTTCAGAAAGAAGGCGAACCTAATGAATCATATGGTGGCGCATCAAACGGATCGTCCTCACGGTTGCAATCTGTGCGGAGCGCGTTACGCGAGGAAGTGCGATCTAATGAATCATTTAAAGATTCATGCGTACGCACCGTCACGCGACGGGTTAGAGGACGATCTGAACGACGACGACGACTCGTTGGTCCCGGAGGAAGAAGAACCTATCAAGGGTAGACGCAAGAAGGTACAGTCGAGCGTGCCGCGAAAGCGCAAAAACAATTCTGCTGTTCCGAAGCGTACTATGGACGCTGCTAAAATGGAAATGGGCAAGTACGTCAATAAATCTTACGATTATGTGGACGAGGATACGCGTCTTTTGGAAGAAATGACTAGTAGAAATTCTGCGCGCAGTGGTAACTACGCGTCCAGCTCGAGATGGACCGAGCAGATGTCACCCGTCACCGCTGAACCGCAACAACCGCGATGGCCCGTGACCGATCCGACAAAACCGTACGTATGCCAGTTTTGCGGTGTCGGCTTCGCGAGAGAAAAGGCGCTCGCTTCTCACGCGCGTATACACGGCGGCGACAGTCCATTCGAGTGCACGTCGTGCGGCGACATGTTTTGGGATGTGAACAGTTTGAGAGAACACGTTCGCATGAAGCACGGTGGCACTGTACAACCTGATTTCGAGGAATACGATAACGATACTACGTACACAGGCGACGAGAGATTCGGAGAGTTCTATTGCAATACTTGCGGTGTACCTTTTCACCGTTTGGACTTACTCAAACGTCATCAAAAGTAAGACTACGTTCACGTACGACACTTTTTCACAGTTACACATTCCCATCGATGTTTCGTAGGCTAATAATTTTAACATTGACCACAATAGGATTCACGTTAAACAAGAAACCGACATGGTGGAGGGCCCGAGTCAACATCACGTTTGCAACGTTTGCGGCGAATGGTTCGAAGAGGCTTTGGCTTTGCTAGCACACGCCGAACTTCACGCTAGGTAAAAAATTATCGTTGATACATGGCAACGTGCCGTAATTGAGAGAATTCTGTTTGTCTTGCCAGATCGCCTAGTCGTCGATGCTTGTTGTGCGGCGAGAGATGCCGCGACGATGCCGAAGTCGCCGAACACGTCCGGCAGAACCATGCCGAAGATGCTCCGCCAAACACGTGCACGTTCTGTGGTAAAACATGTAAAGACAAGCGCAGCCTGTTGAAGCACGCCTGGGTACATAATGTTGACAAAACATTCGGGTGTACAAAATGCGGGAAACGCTTTCACAGCAAAGCTAGGTTACGAAGGTATCAATTTTCTCCTTTTTCCCATTTGTTCATCCTTTCATCATCGATTCTTGCTGATCGTCGTTCTCCGATCTCGCGTCAGGCACATGGTATCGCATCGCAATAAGATGGTAGCTTGCGACGAGTGCGGAGAAGAATTCCCAGACGGCAGGGCTCTCGTCAGCCATCGTCATTCGCACAACAAGGACCTAGGCGGTCGCTCGTTCCCGTGCAGGGAGTGTGGCAAAACTTTTGGCAGTCGCAGTTCGCAGCAAATTCATATTCGTATCCATACCGGCGAGAGGCCGTATGGCTGTCGATTTTGTTGGAAGGCGTTCGCCGATGGTGGTACGCTGAGAAAACACGAACGTATTCACACGGGTGAGAAGCCGTACGGATGTGCAATTTGTCCACGTGCTTTCAATCAAAGAGTAAGTGAATTGTTCGTTAGGGTAGGACCTTCGTCGCCTCGTTCGAACGATCAATCATTTTCTGTTTTCTCTTAAATCATTCTAGGTCGTTCTCAGGGAGCACGTTCGAGCTCATCATTCAGGACCTGATCCAAAGTGTGTAGGTAGTATTACACCGTACTTGTGCAAAGTGTGCGGCGACGCTTATGGAACGTCGGAAGAGATAGTTGCTCATATCGTGCAACATTGCGACGATAACACCGCGTTGAGACGGCAACCGCAGACTGGACCTCGTAAATATAAACGGAGACGTAAGCTCAAACCCCACGAGACCAACACGGTAGCGGTACGTATGCCTGAACAGTTCGAGATGGTGGAAGCACCCTCAGACTCTGACGACAATACGAAAAGGAAACTGGGAAGGAAGAACAAGCAACAGCACCGATCGAACGTCGAGGAGGGCTATCAAAACGTCTTGAAAAGCTTCGAGAGTTCGTTGCAAAATATAAATTCGATCGTCAGCAATTCGAAGCTGAACCCGGGAAAGTCCAAGCTCTCCAAGAAGAAGATGAGGAAAGAGGAGAAGAAGAACGAGGCTCAATCTTCGTGTCAACCTGGCAGACCAAAAATGATTCACACGCAGAAGACGAGAGTGCCCGTAGAGATGGGTAGTGACGGGGTCAAAAAGGGGCAGAAGACAAAGACGATGGTGACGAGGACGCCGAAAATGATACCGCAGGAGCATAAGTCAGGCGTTTTCCCGGGCGGAGAGCGGAACAGGCCGAGGACGAAGAACGTGAGCTATCACATCGAAGGGAAGTATCAGCCGACGCCAGCAACATTCCCAAAGCCCAAGGAGGAAATACCTCCGGCATCTGCGCAGGTTTTACCCAACGTAAAAATGGAAGCCAACTTGCAGAAAGCGTCGAATAACAATCATAGGAGCAACAACGGCAACGTTCTTGGTGTTAATAACGAGAAGATCGAACCGACCCCTAGAAAACGGGCGGGTGTCGGGAGAAAAGTGAAAAAGCAAATTAAGCAAGAACCGATGGACATCGAGGAAGAGATAATACAGGATAATAATAACACGGAGAATTCGGATGCGGCGAGATTGATGGATCATTCGATGGATGGAAACAATTTGGAAGTCGCGTTCGAGGCGAGTGTTACCACCGAGGAGGAAGCCATTCTTCCCCATGTAGGTAACCCGGAAGACGTGGGAACGGGCAATGTAAAACTGAGTGTAAAAGTAGAATCGACACCGCAACGGATGCTGGCCGTTCACATGACGCCAGTGGATGATATTCCAGAGACAATAATACCGGACGCTCTGGAATACACCTGCGAGATGTGTTCCGCGGTATTTTCCAGCCGGGCAGAATTGTTGGTCCACGTTCCGATACACATTTGATTTAATTTGTTCAATGACATTAAGAAGGTATGCGAATTTGTTTTATTTTAAGAATATTCGTTTATTAAGCACTATTTTAACATGAACAATCAAGATTTCTCCATTCGTTTCAATCGGCATCATGTTCCTATGCCAAAACAATGAACGAGGAAAGAAACGATCTTCTACTCGTTGCTCTATGAAGTGTAACCGGGTTTTCGTGTTTAACACGTACATTTCGAAACGTCGATGCTGTTTTCAGTTCGTCCCGTCACTCTACACGCAGACACTTTTAAACGTATTCCTCTCTCGGACTGACACCACCGTTACGTTCTATCTTACTCCATTTCATTTTTATCTGTTGCTGCATGTTGCATCGAGCGTCGTTCATAATGACATATGTAGGATCGAACATAAACGGGGATAATATTTATTTATTAAAAAAATGGAAAATACACCCGACGCTTGCAGGTGTTTTATCATACAGTTAGAAATAAATATTATTATACTCTATGCGTCCTACAAATAAAATTAAATAACATCATCGCGATCGCTAACTCTAGCGTCGTACTAATGAATGAAAGCGAAAGATTACAAATCGGAGTCTGGCGATTCGGAATTTAGACTAAGAATACTCTCAAGCAACTTCTTCGATTTCGACGTTCTGTTTAGATCAGGTTCGCCCGTGTCGTCCTTCTGACACAGACATCTAAACCTTTTACCATCCTGAGTTTCTAAAAAACTTATACTGGATTTTAATGCCATGTATTCCCTAAACGATTTTTGCTTGTACCTGTTAATTATTGGTGTTTTCGAACGATTCGTGTAATCTCGATTAGGCTTCGTATGTATAATGTTCAGCTCATTTTCTAATTCTAGGAAACTCGAATTCGTCGTAACACCAGATTATCTCATCGTGTTCAAAACTTCATTTTTTTTATTGCCTTCGTCGTCTTCTGTCAGATATTCTAATTCAGCCGGTGGAATATTTTTAGTACACTTCTTTTTACTTTCCAACTCCTTGAGCAATTGCAAGACTAATCGAGACCCTAGACGCAACTCCTTTCCGCCACTCGTCACAGCTTTATAATGAAACAGTTTCACGGGAAGCGTGAAATCACGACATATTGTACGTGTACGTAAGAGTATGCCAAGACGATACAAGCGAGTGTATTTGATACAATAGTACACATTCATACAAAGTAAATTGATCCTGTACGTTTGCTTTTAGCTCCTAAGTGATTGGACGACGATAAACGCATCGAGACACTGTCGTAGGACAATGTTTACACGTAACATCGTAATATCGGTTATCAGATTGTTCCCCAGGAATTTTCTTTACTCGCAGCAACGCGAAGAAGTTAATACATCATAACTGTTACATTAGACACGCGTCAGAGGCTTGGTTCGCCGCCACATACCCGAAGGGAGAGAACAAAAGAGAAACGAAAGTTTAAATTCTGAAAGACCTGTTTTAAACGTGACAACTTCCGACTCGTAAAAAGTATATGTACTTTGCACACTCTGCATAGAAACCATTGTACAAATTGATTTTCGTATTCTGATGAATTTTGTAACGCAAGAAACGCAATCATATTGTTAATGTTTGAATAGTATTCATCACCGTAATAAAATATGTTTATTATCGAAGCACAGTTTGTTCGTACTAACATATCTGGACGGTTCTCTGTACAAACGACAAAACCATTTTGTTGCGCCTAGCGTCGCATCGTCTGGCCGTACCGGACGCCTACGTGTAGGAGCTTACGGATCATTAAGACTCGAACGATAATTTGGAAATTAATTTAATTCGTTTAGTTCGTAGTTAGTAATTTAGTTCGTTTTCGATGGTGTCTACCAGATTTGCTGCTGTACAGCATCGTGTTACACTTTCGAATCGCTAAAGCTAACACCTTTCGTTGTACAGGTGTAACGCGTTCGCCAGTTTTACATTACATGTGTCATCGATGGGTGCTGTCGTCACGTTGCATCGAAGACCACCACAGAGGGAGAGAGAGAGAGAGAGAGAGAGAGAGAGAGAGAGAGAGAGGAAGATTTATGTCTCGTTTTCGTTAACGGAAACTCATTCATTGCCGTAGCCTTGTGAAAGTTCAATTCTTCAATTCAATTAGGAATTCAAATGTTTATGAGTATCGGAAATAGTGTACATAATTCCATACAGATACGTCGACTGTATCGTCGTGTAGCCCTTTCGTGCTTGTTTTGTGTAACATGATGAAACAAGTTTTGTTCCGCGTACAGGATTCAAAAATTATTTCGATCATTGTTTTAGTCAGTTGTTTTATTAAATCTCACGGGAGGCATTCACGCGTTGCATTTCTCTGTTGGTATATTTTAAATGTTCTCAACAATCGTTTTATGAATAGGAGACGTAATTTCGTCGGAGGAAATTGGATCACGTTGGCCTTGAAATTGTTTTACGCAAGTTATCGTTGCCAAACATTGAAAAGCGTTAAAAATTTTACTACACGTTCAATTACTTACTTCTCTGGCATCTCGTGTTTTCCGCGTTACTACGTGATCTCTTCTATTGAACGTATGACGAGAACGTTTCTATATGAAATTTGCAGGGTCAAATTAGGATCGATGATTTATTAAATTACTCTAAAACGAATATATTTTCTTACAGAGAGTAGCGCAGCTTTTATTAAATTTTATGCGGCAAACTATTGTAGCGTTTTTCTTAGCTTCGAGATACACGAGTATAAACATATACGTATGAACGTATTCGAAAAGAGAATAAATTGTATTTCGATGGCATTATACGTGGCAATCAAATGGAAACAGTTTGCGCTCTATTTTTATAATCGAGATCTATTTTGAATAAAATAAAAATTCCGATGCTGTTTGTAAAATCTCGCGAACCAGTATGTACATACATTTATAATATAAATAATTTGTTTCCGTCTTGTTGTATGCGTTTCTAGAGATAGGCCCATTGTTCGAAAGAACGATGAGTGATTTTGTCTAAAAGTGTTGACAGCATCACGTTCTTCATATTATTTACAATTGTTGATCAACTTCTTTGGCGATGTATGTACAATTATATTACCGCTACGGTGTTGTAGAGATTAGAAATATATAAAATACGGAGAAATTTAAAACTATGAGATATTGAAGAACTAAACGAAATACGTACGACCAATGTAAAAGTAAAACTTTTCGATAAACACTGTGTAAATATACATCGACGGGAAGAAGATACAAAAAAAATTGACGAAATTAAAAACTCGGTGTATGATACGTACCAGCGCATACGAGGGATCGTTCGTTTCGACGTTACACGCAGTCACATTCCCGTTCGACGTTAATCTTAAATATTGTTTAAGCGTAAATCGGAAGATCTACGAAGTTTAGCGAACGCGATCATAGAGCAGCTTGCGAAGGTGGTATTGATTCCAAATGGACGTTACCGCGGACGAAGAAGATGGAAAGTTTCTTAAAACCGCTTAAGTAACGTTGAACATATTATACACGTAACTTTTTCGTTTTCTTTTTATATAGTTGCAACGACGTTAATTGCTTACAGATATCCGTGGCTTCTTTCTAACAATAATTATTAATCTACAGTGATTACATAGTGTAGCATACAGAATACTACGTTTCGCAATAGCGTTTCAAACGATTGCAAAACGGAAAGTATAAATGATTCTTACACGTATTAATTCATTTTTAGGCTAAGTAAACTCTAAGGATTTGTATAGATTTGTAAGCTCGAAATTAGCATTTTCTCGATAGGATTATCGTTTATATCTGTTCGGGATGAATCAAGTAGGTGCAGGAGAGCTAAGTGTACATACTGTCGTCTTCGATACGATACGACATGGTTCATCGTATAATCGTAGACTAACTTACTATGTATTATCCTTTCTTTTTCATTGATTGACCGTCACCAGTTGTAAAGGTGTGCAGTTATCGTTATCCCCGCACAAAGTCACGGATAAATCCAAGTACATATACGGTAACGAATGTATGTACAATTGTAAATACTGTGTCGATTCGTACGCATACGTATGATTTACAGATTGTGTCTTTGTCGTTTAAACGATACGACAGGTCTCGAGAGACGAGACCGAGGAGGATCACAAATTATAATTACATAGGTGCATGATATTATACGATGTGTAATCAGTCGTTTAGTTACTCTACGCATACTTCTGTTTCTATTACCACGATTACACCGGGTACAAAACTGCAGTAACGAGATGAAGGAAGTATGTGAACGAACGGTAGTGACACCCGACATTCGATATAAACGTATATGTTGTATAAAGATTTAAAACTTTATATCATAAAAAGAAGAAACCATGTAACACGTATAGCTGAGTTGTAACAACAATGTTTTCACCATTCATAAAGATATGTATATTATTGTCTATGTTTACGCTAAGAACAGGTAAAATAATTTAAGATACTGTATCTTTGACTAGGGAATAAAATCACAAATACTATATACTTCTTTTTCAAATCCCATGCACAGAACAGAGACTATGATCAAGAGGGCACCGACGATACTCGTCGACGTAGGTTGATCGCCGAACAAGTATACCTGCACGATGTACGCCAGTATGATGTCCAAGGATCTGGTCACCGACACTTTCCCGGCACCCTCTATCTTTAACGCGTTGGTCACTAAAACTTGTCCAGTCAATCCGGTGAACGCTACTAACAATATTTTACTCCAGGTGATCCAGTCGTGCGGTAACTTCGAGTACTGCTCGTGATTGTCCGACACGAGGAAGTAGAAGGCTACCGCGGTGGCCAGTGCCCACCAGGACAAGTTGAAAATGATAGTCGAATAATGGATCTCCGAGCACTTCCTCATGATAACTATGTTGAGAGCGGTGAAGACCGTCGCCAGGATGGCGCAGACGTATCCCATCACGTCGTACGGTTCGGCTCGATGCGTCTGAAAGAGAGAGAATTTAGATGGAGTCGATCGGATTACGAGGCGATGATCGCCGATTTACCTGGAACAAGAACGGTGGCTTCGAGACGAAAACGACGCCGGCGAAAAGCGCGCACATTACCACCACGCGCAGTACGCCGCAGGGTTCTTTCAACAGAACGAACGACAACGCGATGACGATCACCGGAGAACTGAAGATAATCGTTGTAGCATCTCCTATGGGTAACTTACGAAAACTGTAGTACAGTAACGAGAGGGTCGCGCCGCCCACCAAGCCCTGTGGGACGAGAGCAACGCGTTATTACTGCCCAATGGAAGGTGCAATCGCGATACAAGTGCAACGACGTACTTGCAGATGCAGAAGCATCCTTTGTCCTTTGGGTCCACAGAGACTCTTCGAACCTTTAAGCGCTACAACGGCCATAACTAACATTTGTAGAATGGATCTGATAGCCAGCAACACCATCGGATGCACGTTCTGCACAGCTTTCACTAACGCGGAGCTTATCGTGAAAAATGTGCCCGACAAAAATGCCAAGAATACTCCGTACCATTTCGTACCCTCCTCGTACGTTTCGGCGTTATTGGCAAACTGCTCCGTGTAATGGTACGCCGGAGGTATGCTGTTGTAAGAGGTGGTAGATTCGATGCTGAACTTCATCGTTTCACGGTGTCGACAGTCAACACTGAACGAGGCATTCGCGGTCTACTAGCGGCCGTCCACGGCTAGTACATCTGCCGTTCGACAGAATTAGCATACAGCTTTGCACGTCAAACAGCTTACCACGGATTAACGCCGTTAGGAAGATTTGGAAACTGTAACGATCAGATCGAGATCCGTTCGAATGTGAAGCAGCGAAAAATGTTCATCCCAAAGGAAATCGAATCGTGGTAAAAAAATGAACGCTCCGTCAAACTTATCACGAGGATATAACATTTTTTCATTCGAATTGGATCTGGTCGCGACGCGTAGACCTTTTTTTTTTTAATTAATGCGTACTTACATAAGTTTGTATTCATAACTGGAAACTAGAACTTTCGTTACGTAAAATGCGTGTAAAACGCGTTACGAAACTAATGGGGGTATACACAGTTCGGTATTGCTTCAATAACGATTGTATTAGCAGCGAGTAGACAATTACAAAGATATAGTTTTCTTATTCATAGTCGGAGTACAATTTGTACAGCTGTTAGCGTCTTATAGAACGTCATGTAGAATGGAAAATTAATCTTTTCCGAACTGTACACCAGTCGCCGGTTTGTCGATACGGTAAAGCGTGGTACCCAGGTTGAAGTATCCCAGATATTCGATAGTTTCCGGGGTCGTATCGATGTGATAATGTCCACCTTCTCCATGATGTGAGAAGCTGTGGAAATGTTGAACGCGCAGATCCAGATCCTACGAATCGTCCTTCGATCAGTTTCCGAGTAATCGGGAAAACCGTCTCACGTAATTCTACTTACAGTTTCAGAGCTGACGAACGTGCCAACCGCTATCAACGGGGTCGACATGTTATAAAACTGTAGCCATTTGTTCAGTTTAGCTTCGGTGTTCAATGGCGTGGTTGAGAAATCTGGCATGACGTGCTGTTTGATCTTTCCATCCTTCATCAAGAACGTTCCTCCCAATCCTACGATCAAGAGAATTCGATGCAAACGTTCGAGTAAATCTACCGAGCGAAATACTTGCCAACGAGATTGTCTTGATAACGCTGCGCGATTGCCTTCTGCATAGACGCAATGAAATCGTCGTTACCAGTGCGTTTCTTGGCGTGCACTTTCAACACTTTCCCAGGTTTACCTTCGGAAACAAATAGATTGGCCAACAGAGCGAGTCTCGTTTCAGAGCTGGGTAAAGTTCCAAGCACGCAATTTCCATTGGTCTTGTTCACGGACGCAATACGAGTCTCGTTTCGTACGTTCGATTGCGAGACGACCATGTTCGTCATGAGCTGGAAGAAGAGATCGATCTTGTCGAAAAGTCGTTGTCGTAGATCGACGTAGGCGGGAAGCAAACGTAATTACCTCGCAGTTAGACTTCAAGTATGGCCATGGCCCAGCCCCTGCTCCGATCACCAGCGCGTCTTTTCCGTATTGCAGATGATTCAGAAGCTGTTGCACGTCGTACACCTTCTCCCTCTGTACCATAGGAAGAAGAAACGATGGACCACCGATTTCCAACACCGTCGGGCTACCATTTAATCCTAAATATGGTGTACAACGCTGCGTAGAGTCGCGGTACGGATCATTTTCTATGTTGAGGAACAAAACTTACCTGATGCAGCGAGTGTAAACGGTTCCTGCGTTAAATCTGGGCAGTCGACGATTTCTACCTCGACTTCTCCAAAGTTCTTAACTAATCCCTCCTTCAAGACTATTAGAACGTATACATTATTGCGACAATATTCTACTTCTTAAAACGATGCCAATTAAACATTACCGTCTCTTATTTCATCGAGAGAGGGAACGAACAGATCCCTCCTCACTATGTCGATCGCACTGGCGTCCAAAGAAGTCATGATCGATGTAATAGCTTGACTGAAGGTTCAGAGTTTGTAACGTTGTTAGAACGTATGTACAAATAAGAGTTTATAGTACGAATTGTATACCTTGACAATTGTTGAATTGCCTAAGGACTGTGTCTAATATTGGCAAGCAGAAAGAAGACTGATAGGAACTCAATGGTACTCCAGTATAAGTTCGCTTTATCTAATCGTTCGTTATGTCGTAAGAGATTTCATAAGACCGATATAAATCAGTTTACACGTACTCTTAATTAGATGATAATCGTTTCATATGTACTTTGTGTATACTACTTGTCTACGTACTTTCCCGCTTGCGCATATATCGAAGAGTAATAATATGATTCAGATTGTCATTTATGACGATCGTAATTGCCGAATGATGAAACGATCTAATTCGATCTTTGAAAAAGAACGGTAATGTCGGATCATTCGAAAGGTGGGGCGAACGGTCATCGTACATATGCATACATGTTTAAATTACAATTAGTTAAAAGAAATTTAAACAACGAATGCCGACGAGTGAGAGAAACTGACCGACTGTGACTATTGCGTAGAAGCGAAAAATGAAGATACAAGTTCCCTTGGATGATTTCAAAAAGAAGCGAGAGGGTGAGAGATTAAACGCGTGTTTGACGAAACGAGTTTCAAGTGCCGTACAATACAAATAAGATATCGGAAATTTTCGATTGACGTGGAAAAGTTTCCTCTTAGAAATTGCTTGTGCAGTTCTATTCAGAGATGGCAATGCGATGCAGTATTTTACACGCGCGATCACCGTGTTCCCGCGTTAATAACGCGGCTTCAAACGAAAGGGTTAATTCTATCGTAAACGTTTTCGTTCCTGCGTTACTGAAACACGGTCTGGTATGTATTTCATATTAAACATAACCAACGTGATATCGTCCTAATTCTGCGCGTATTTAGAAGTGTGACTGAAAACTGAAACTGATACGCTGATACGAGTAGTGGGAAGAGAAGAGAATAAGACGGGTTAGATCGTTGTTCCTTTATTTGTTTCCGAAAATCAAACGTATAGAACAGAATTCGTGGTCGAGAGTACACGGTAAATCGGTTCCGATCTTATCTGTTCCAGACCGATATGGAAAGTCCGGGGATACGGAAGGTTGGAAGAGGGTTGGAAAATACGTCGGTGGTCGACGGTAGGGTCGTCGTGGATGCGCATTGGACGTCGAAGGAGTCCGTCGCGTATCACTGGGAACGTTCCTGGTTCGCGTCGTCAGTACGCGGTCGCGCATTCCATGTGGGAACACCTGTTTGCTCTTTCGATTTCTCCGTCGCTCTTCTGATCGCAGATCTCCCCTCTCCCCCGCACAGATCTCCGCGTTCGCGAGTTCTGTACTGGACGTAGAAACCAGAGAATCTATACGGGGATCAATAAGAGTTTGTCGGAAGGAAGAAGAGGGATAGAAAGCGCGCATACTTACGAACGTCGAATAGATGTCCGATTTGTAGTCGACGTGACGAAGCGAATGAAAAGGAGAGAGCAACGAACCGATGTTCTTTCCTAAAGACACCTGAAAGAAGTAACATCGGGAACGTCGTGTCAACGCGTGAAAGGGGATTCAGACGGAAGTACGACGAGGAACTGGTCCCGACGGAAGATCGACGCCTGGGATCGAAGGAGAAAGAATCGGTTGAACAGCGTCTTCTTGTGTGCATCCGTGGCGCGGTATACGAAAACCAAGGGCCGAAGCGTTGACGAGCGAGTCGAAGAAAGAGGAACGAGAAAGGCGAAGAGCGGAGGAGACGAGGAGTTTTAACCGCGAGAGGAACGTCCTCGTGACTTCAACCACGTGTCTCTCGTGGTCCTCGATTAAACACGCGTAAGACCAATTTTCTCTATTGACGTACACCGGTTGCTCGTATCAACGGATCAGTCTCCTTCTGTACACGGCCGTCTTCTCTCTTTCTCAAATCCATTTCCTGATCGGACCTCTGTTATCCGAGGTCTTTTTCTCGTTTTCTCGCATGAACGAGTCAGCCCGATCGTAGTTGTCAGTAATATCGTTCGATAACCACTTAATCTTACCGTCTTGCCAATCAACGACTGTTCACGATTTAATTGTAAGCTCACTCCTTCGCATGCTGAGTTTGGACAATTCGTTTGATCGCACTCTCAAATTCCAAACACATGGATCTTACATTTTTGTCCGAATGCTTCGTCGACTTGTCTTATCGAGCGTACGAAGACTTAAGAATCGTTCGCAAAGTTGTTCGCAGTGTACGGTGAAGACGGCTCGAACAGCATGTCAGATCCTGAGAATTTTCCCTGACGAGTTATGGTCAAAGTCGATTATGTCGAATTTTCTTTACTTACGCATTCATGAACAAAGTTAGTTTGCTGTTGGAAATTCGAATCTCTCTCATAAAAAATGTAGGAGATTCCGCGGAAACGTGTAACGATGGTCGATCCGAACCGGTGGTACTTGGAATCGATGGGCCGAAGGGAGGATCTTCTGAATCCGCGCTTAAAGAAGGACAGCGTTTAATCGCCTCCGCGGAGCACGTCGCATGTACTTACGTACGTACGTATGTACGTACGTACATGCGATGTAAACGTAAGATTGCAACTCGTAGATCATTTGTAGTCGTTGCCATTGAGACGGTTTGATGGTAGCCCCTTCCCCGTCCCCGTACCTTTATATCGAGACTGAATGGACAGAGAGAGCAGACTCCTCTATGAGATAATACGCCTGGTTGTACCTAAGCCATTCAGGCCCGAAGTCGGATCCATCGAATCGCGAGAGATCGCGCGAGGTGAGGGTGGAAACGCGCGCACCGTGGACCCTGCAGTCATGCTCACCATACAAAACGAGTGAGTAATATGTATCGGTTCGCATGCGATTGACCAGCTTATAGAAAATAATCACATCGGCTGCATAGTTATCCGATAACTTTCGTTTTAGACTCTGAATCGACGTACGCACAGACAAATTGCGCCGCTTTCTCAAGCACACGCGTCCGCCTAGATAACACGACGTTCGATTGTCACGTCGATATTCTATTTCCTTTCATTTCCTTTGGTTCAGTGGCATTTTGACAGATCCGACCATACATCGCATCAACATCTGGCATCGCTTTCTGCATTCCCTTCGACGAGCTTTTCAAGAATCGGTCACACCGATCCGCTTCCGCTTATACTTTCACCAAGCTTGATTCATGACTTTTCAGCAGTTACCGAGCTTACACGGTCGAAAGAGGGTTCGAGTAAACAAGTTGGCCCAAGCGAGATCGACCCCACTTTAAGGCTTGTCTCCCGCGATGCTTTCTAAGGCTTGCCGCGCTTTACTGCCTCGGGACGGTCGAGTCCGGTCTGCTTCGACAATGCCCGAGCCTGTCCCTGATCGTTTCTTCCAGGCGACTATGTGCGAGCTCGATGACAGCATTTGGCGTCGAGCATAAAATAATTTACAACGGTACGAAATCGAGTCAAGACAGATCCGGAGCGTGCGCCTCAGCTCTTCTCGTTTAACTCATCACGCGTTGCATCGCGTCGCGCCCCTTTCTCACAGCTCCTCATTCGCTAAACTCGTCGGAGGATCTCTAACGTCTGTTGAATATGAGATAAGAATATGTTGCCTATTAATTTCGCCTTCTCATGAACGGGGGATCACTCATGAACTAGGCTCGTCGGGAGCAACGAAGTATTCGTTGATTAATTTCGTAGCGATTACAGGTCCGCAGTCCCAAGAGTATTGACGGTTCCTTTTCGGTTCGACCGTACGGAAAGTAGACGATTGTTGCGGGTGCCAGTCGCAGTCGCGTCCAATTAAATTACGAAACGGTGTATCCTGCGACCTGCTTTCGACAAGGATCGTCTCTCAGGTGGCCTATCAATGCCTCGAATAATTACAACAGTTTGTAGAAGTAAAGCCCGAGAGTCGTCGCGACGTTCGCAATTACGGAGGCACAGTTTCAGCTACGCAGATGCCATTACGCGTTTCCTCACGAACGAAGAGGATTCCCTTTACGTCGCGTACGGTAACACGGCAATGAACCACTATAGTAGCGGTGCATAATCTAATGGCGCGTTACGTTCCGTCCTGCGAGGACGAGTCGGACGGGACGGTGGAGGGACAGCTCGCCGCCCTGTGGCTCATTAATTGCAGTCTACACTCTCGAGCAACAACGATATTCCGAACGACGGTACGACCAGGGGTTGAAAATCACGATCTTCGAAACGAGTTTCCCCAACTCGTTTCACAAAAATGTATTCGACGTCTATGGTGGAACGTTTGTAGAAAGCGTGTCTCCGTCGATTTTGGTGAAATTGAAATGGGCACGCAACGCTTCGAAGAACTTGTTTCTTTGACAACATCGGCACGCGCTCTCCGGAAGTTCGCCGTTTTATTCCAATCGCCATCATCGGTTCCAGGAACCGAGTGCTTTTTCACCGAGCAAACGCGTCCCGGCCGCGCAGATGAATTAGAGTTTTCCCGATTCCCCCGGGAGGCTTCGGTCGTCTGTATGTCAACAGGAGTATCGCGTGATACCTCGGCGAGCATTCTCGCCTTAATACACAGTGTACATGCATCCCGAATGCGTTTCACCGCTGCATTCCTGCATTCCTCATATCGATTCCTCAGAACGTTCGCCACGACGCGTAGTATTCGATCATCGATGCCGTCCGTTAATTAGTAAGTAACGAACTTGGCTGACTGACCAAGTGCGCACGTTGCCGAAGGAGTCTGTCATCTTTTGCAGATCTCAGGTCGTTTGAACCACCGGTCGCGTTACCGGGAGTCAGAGGAAACACAGCGGGCAGAACTTTTCCATCTCTGACCATCTGATTTCACGGTGGTCAGCCCCGTTCCGCACGAGCTCAGGGCTCAGAGGAAATAACGTACGCCCATTACAAGTAGCACGCCGCTTGCGAGATCGTTGCCTCTTATTCGGCGAGTGTCACTTGCGGTCTGTCGGGAAATCCGGTTGCGGGAAATCCGGTTGCGGGAAATCCGGTTGCGGGAAATCCGGTTGCGGGAAATCCGGTTGCGGGAAATCCGGTTGCGGGAAATCCGGTTGCGGGAAATCCGGTTGCGGGAAATCCGGTTGCGGGAAATCCGGTTGCGGGAAATCCGGTTGCGGGAAATCCGGTTGCGGGAAATCCGGTTGCGGGAAATCCGGTTGCGGGAAATCCGGTTGCGGGAAATCCGGTTGCGGGAAATCCGGTTGCGGGAAATCCGGTTGCGGGAAATCCGGTTGCGGGAAATCCGGTTGCGGGAAATCCGGTTGCGGGAAATCCGGTTGCGGGAAATCCGGTTGCGGGAAATCCGGTTGCGGGAAATCCGGTTGCGGGAAATCCGGTTGCGGGAAATCCGGTTGCGGGAAATCCGGTTGCGGGAAATCCGGTTGCGGGAAATCCGGTTGCGGGAAATCCGGTTGCGACCAACGGCTTCTCCTGTCGCCGCTCTCTCGCGTCCCGAATTAAACACCGAACACTGTTTCTCAATGATTGCAGCCCTCAATTGGACAGAAGGATTTCGCTCGAGTCGTATCGTGGGCGAAGCTAAAAAAAAAGATCATCGCGATCGTAAGAGACTCGGAGAGAGACTTGGTCGTCTCGTGGTATAGGAAGAAAGGAACGGGCTCACTGATTAGAGTCTGAGATCTAGGTGGCACGTGTTGGTGACAATCAGGGATACTATTCAACGTGAGCGTTGCATCGTTCCGTCCTGAGACGTTCGATTCTCCTTCGTAACGTGCGTCAAAAGAAGTCGTCGCGCCGATGTCAAAGGCCTTCATCCGCCCCGTCCTCGGTCACTTGGATCCCCCCGGCAAGTCGGACAGGAACGAAAATTATAATCCACGGTATTGAAAACCTATGAATAAATATAACTCCGTTCGTGGGACGGCCGTTGGAAAGGATTGGACGAGCACGACACGTGCCCGTGCGCCGTTATGATTTAGAGGAGGGCGAAAGAATGGAAAATCTCAGCCAGGTGTAAACGTCGATATCTGTTGACTCGGGTAACTGAAAAGCCACTCGTATACCCTCTCGTCGCTGCATCGTCGTACACCTCCGCTTACAAGTCTTACTATTTTCAACGACACTCATAGACGACACACATGCGACGATGATATGAAGCGGCGATACGATCCGAGCATACGAGTGGTGGATAGAAGCAATCGGTGTACGCTACTCTGACGGAACGTACGTCTAACTTTGAATCGGTCAAAGAACGACTCTTGTGTGCCGTGCAGTTGAGCGTAAATAGTCTCCTTTTTAATGTAGTTAAGTGTAAAATAGCTCGCACAGTTTAATTACACAGGCTCGTCGTGCATGTTCGCCCACGCGACCTTTGGCCCACACAGTCGCGCGCACCCGCTCGAATTCTGCTCGTTCGATCATAAGAAAGAATCTCGTGCCTTTTCCCGCGTTCGCGTGAATGTTCCCGCTCCAGCATGTGAAAATGTATCACGACGCGCTTTCGTTACTCTGCATTCAACAGTTTGTTCGCATCAATCTTTAAAATGTCGTTTCAGCATGTCACCCCGTAATGGCTCGTGCGTGGCGGAAGTGAGCTCGGTGAGAAGTCTGTCGTCGGACGATGTCTCGACGACCAAGGCGAACCGGAAAAGATCCTGCTGGGCACGTGCAACGGATCCGGCCCATCGCCGCGGACGCCGAATCCAGCTGCTGCAAATGCTGGTGCTACCGTTCATACCGATTCTAGCGTTGATCGTTCAAACGGCGAACACCCTCCACGACATCCTGATCTATCGGCAGGAGGTCTCCGACATCGAGACACAGGTAATTCAACGATCAGATCGGTTGTTTTTGTCACGAAATCGTGTCCTCCCGTTCGAAGTTTTCGTACGCCAAGAGGAGGCGAATACACAGGTTCGATCGACGAAAATAGCACGGCACGTCGAGTCACTAGAATCGTTATACGCCTCGTTTCATCGGTTCATCCTGCACGTTTCTTTTCCTACGTAGGTCGCGTTGCAATCAGACCGTTATCTTTGGTAAATCGGACACGCATCGAGTTTCGCGAGGAACTTCTTACCAAGAAATCGGATGAACAGCGACATCGGATAAACATCGGTTTCAAATAGAGTTTCCTAATTCGGTTTCCTGAGAATTTCGCGACTACGCGTAGAACGCAATTAGGTCGGGTGCATACGTTATAATCCAACGGCGATCGATCGATGAACTGCCGCTAAACGTAACAAAGAACGGGTAAACATTTACCGCGCCTTTGCGTTCTCCCCTTCGAGCGTTAGTCGATGCACTCCCATCAGTTCGTTTCTTCGATCGTTTTAGCACGACAGATCACGACGACCGGCCGATTCACCGCATCTGGCTGCGATTTACGACCTCTGTCTCTCCGTACGCCACCCTGTTTACGCGACCCTGGAGAACGGCTCAACGCGCCTATAGTTCTTATCATCGTGTCGCCTTGCACGCCTGCTGTTCATAATGAGACGCAAAGCTGACACGATACGCCACGCGATTAAACGAGACAGTCCAGCAGCTGTCAGGAGATCATATATCCGGGAATGATTTCTAACGAGCGGCGATCGAATCGAATCGGCGAAATTGACACGGCGCTCGATCATCCGAAATCGATAGCTCGTTCGATCGGTCTCGGCCGGGTCTCGTCGACAGATTGAAACGACGCACGGTAACGAATATCGCGCCACGGGGCTCGCGCTCCCGATTCCATCCCGATATGCGCACGTGGCATAAACTTGTTCGATGTTCCTCGTTTCCCACGAGGAATCCGCTGCCATTAAAATACGCAAATGAGTTTTGACGTTCCTCTGGCGTCCCGTGACGCGCGGACACGAAAACGATGCTATTTCTCTCTGTTGCGATGTTAATAACGAGCAATGGCCAATTTCATTATAACGCAATAACATTGGACGTCGATAAATGCACCGCGGTATCGTCTCGCGGTGCGTCGATTATTTTCCATCAATGGTCGATCGTTCGGTATTGTCATCGGGCAAAGCGGTCCGCGAGAATAGAAGAATTCTAATTAACGTGTGGCCACGTCTCCCGTCCTCTCGTACATACGTATACCGGAGAAAACGAGTCTCGTGAAGAACGAATGCAATGTCACGCGTCCTTCAGTTCTTGTCATCTCCGTTCGACGTTCTAACGTTCCCTCGACCAAGGGCCATGAGTAGATCGAGCTCGGTTTGGTCAAAGAGGATTAATATCTTTTAATGCGACCCTTCTCAGACAAAAAAATTTCCATATTGGGACGAAGGGTCTCGTTTCCTTCGGGGATCGATGCCCATAAATATCCGGATACTTTGATCGGTTTTCGAGAGACTGTTGTGGTCATCTTATCCGTAGGAATTGATACGGAGGATAAAGAATTCGGGGAAATCGCCAGTATCGTTGAAGAAATTAATCTTCCTCGGGTAAACTATATTACGGTTCGTCTTCTCTGCTATCGATTCGAATGAGAGCACCATTGAACGAAGACGCATCGTCGCAACGACGATCCGATCGAAGAGTGGAGGTGTAGCGGTAGAGTGCACGATTCGATCTCGAGTTACACGCTCGTTCGACAAGCGCACTGGAGCTCTATGAAAGGATGGAAAAAGTATGACCGCGTGAGGTACTCCTCCTCGTCGGTCGTCCTCGTCCCCGTCTTCTCCGTTCCTCGGTGTTCGCCATCGTCCTGATATAACCGTGTCGAGAGTCTCGTAACCGGTACGGTCTCCCAACCGCCCCGCCGCGCCTTTCACAATTAAGATCTATTGGAAAACCGAAGAATCTCCATCGTGTTTCACTTACTCGCTCACGGCGCACCGCGTACCACCTTAATTTGCTTTCGAAGAGTATCGCTCGGTTTTCCCGTACCTCCGGATTAAATCGGTCGCTGTGCTCATACCGCAACGATTACCCCGGCATATTAAATTTCCCAAAGGAAGATCCACCGTCTCGTTGGGAAATAACAACGATATCTGAAACCTTTCGGATTTCAGCAGAGAGAAAATTCTCCGAGCTACTAACGATCCAGCTCGACGTACACGTATCCGTACGTATAACACGCCACGGCACGAAGCTTCACGCGCGGACCGTCGCGTTTAATTTCGTGCGACGTTATACGTGACGGTGTCCTCGACGAACGAGCGTGTCAACGCATCGTCGAGAATCGTCAAACAACGTTGAAAACGATTTAATCGGGCGTCAGCTGTGCGCGCAGCATATTCGTGGGTCTCGTCGGACCGATGTTTTTCATATAAAAATTCATCTCGTTGCGATCGCAGGACGACGCGTCCATTCGTTGACGCGCAACAACGATACGAGGGCACAAATTGATGCGAGCCTCTAGCTTTACTTAGAGTAGCCGTGCGCAACGTGTTCCGCCTGTCCACAGTGTAAGAAGCGCTCACCCACACCGTCCACTTTCCTCCCTTACGATCAGCTCCATTTCCTTTCGGAAGTCGTCCAAGAACAACACGTGGCTATTAGCAGGCTCCGTGCAATTCGACGATACGCTCTGAACGGTCTTGACGAGGGGACGTTCGATTCTTCATGTTGCCAAGTGCTGTTACTACCTCCTCTCGTCTCTCCTTCTGCGCCACGTGAACCGGGGCTTCCTACGATCGCGTGTTTTTCGCGTCAATTTAGAAAATGATTCTCTTTACGTCCAATCCTGCACGATTCACGATTCTTCTCTAATAATATGTCTCTCTTCAGGTGACGATCGCCACTGATCTGGGAAAGGTCGTAACGCGAATGCAGCTGGAGAGATCCGAGGTCGCGTTCTTCATTTACACCAACGGGAACACTCTCAGGTATCGACGCATCCTTCAATTTCGCTCCTCCTGCGTCTCCGTCGCATTCGCGTCAAGGATTAGTTCGCGCTCGTCGTTCGTTCGTTCGTTCGCTCGCTCTACGCGATTGGGTTCATTTCGTTGTTTTGTCAGGGACATTGAAGCAGCTTGATCCTCTGCGATATACGTGACTCGGCGAGAGAAGCGCGGAGAGAGTAAGGAAACGAACCCTTTCACGTAGAGGCCAATGAATACGGATGGGCAGGCGGGGTGTTCTCTAATCAAGACACCTCTGCACTACTCTTTTCCAGTACTTTCAAGTAAACAATTACGTCTCCGGGTGCGAGAACTCGGTCGCGTTCGAACCGAACAACCCGTTCGGCGCGAATGAAGATTTATATGTCGAACGAATCGTAACCGGCGCAAAGTCGGCTATCGGTCTTCTCTCGACCCCGTCTCGCATCTCCCGGTGACACGGGAAACCCGCGAATCGTAATTAGAAAATGTCCGATCGTTAAACTGCGGATTTTTATGCAAAACGATTCGACGGTAGTCGATCGGGTGAAAACCGAACTCTGTTCACGTGCACCGACTCCATTTTCCATGCGTTATCAACGTTTTCATTAATACGTAAAATTCGCGGTCCTGCCGCAAACAATCTCAACGGGCGGCTGCTAAAACCGATCCACGTGCAGTTATCGGCGCTTGTGGATTCAAGGTTCGAGACGAGTGATCGGCGTCGCATGATCAGCGAAACGTGACGTATTGACCTGACCCTTCTGGCTGGACTATCCCCTTCGGAGCCGAGGGAGGCTCTGTGAAATGCTAACGAAATTTTTCTCGGTAAAAATAAATTGATTCGTCCGGGAATCGTCTCGGTCACGCTTTGTACGCGAAGTAAAAAAAAAAAAAGGAGAATGAACAGGTAAAGGCCTGGCAGCCAGGCCTCTCGGCGAATTCATCGACGCGTCGCTAACTCGTCATGGTCTCTCGCGTTTGTTCAAGGTCGAACTTGACGCAGAGGTTCGCCATAACCGATCAGGCGCTGCACAATATGACTACGTGGCCCCTGGTCTCCGTGCCCCGGGACGAGAGCAAGACGCAGGCCTATGACGTGGTCAGCAAAGAGGCCTTCCAAGCACGCCTCGAGGATTTCAGGTAAAAATGAAATCGATTATCGCGCGCTCTCCACGTGCATTAACACGCCGGTGACGTCAGACGGGTATTGTAACCGCAGCCGCCCCTCGTCGTCTGTCCATCACGCGCCTGACACGACGGGTTAATTTTAATTACAATATATCGTAAACTCTCCTTGACGTAACGGTCCCGATCGAAACGGTTACGCGTGCGATTTTCTTCATCCTTGGTTCTATACCTCTTTCGGCAGCCGCGTTCTAAATCGAGCGCCTGAGAAACTTAAAGCGAAAGCCTCGAGGAGTCAATCGCTCGTACCGCGTCGAAGAACAGGTATTAAAAACAGAAAATCGTCCTTTAAAGCGGACGACACTCAGCAGCGAGTTTCACCGATGGACTCATACGGCCAAAGATTTATTCGACAGTGCTAGTCGAATAGGAAATATTCTCCGCAACTTTTGGTTAATTCGAACGCGAGCCTTTCGGTCGGAACCGATGCTCGCGGAATCGTACGGAAAGTTACGATGGAAGCCTCTGTTCCCTCGAGTCCCGGCTGGCCCGACACTTGTTGAATTTCCATTCACCCTCAAAGTAGAGAGTCCTTCTCTTCCGCGCTTCCGTACGACTAGAACTTCTCGCTGGATACCAGCAACTCTGCTTCCGCCCGGCGGATTCGTTTGTTATTTTCGATTCGTTGTACCGACTCATCTTCCGATGTTCCATCTATTCTCACGGGTCATCGCGCACTTTGGGCAACTTTTCTCGTGAACTCGTGAATTTTTAATTACCACTCCGTTCTCTCGGCACGATGATACGCGAAACGTTTAATAAATTGCGAGTGTGCGTCACTGACTAAGTACAGTGTGTGTAACGATAAAGCGGTATTAGCCGATCGTTTAATTAGAGAGGGAGAGCCAAAAGGCGCGGCAGAGGAGAGTACGTATTACGTACGGTACGATGATAAACCGGTGTGTGCTTTTATAATAGCGCCGTCCGTGTCACATTCGTCTTCGCGTATCGATCGATTATAAAAATACGTGTCCAGGATCCGTTCTGGCAAGACGCGAGGCGCCGTTAATACGCAAACGACGGAAATTCGCCAGTCGTCCTCGCTTCCGACACTGTCAGGCTCGTCGTTTGTGTAAAATTCAGCGTATTCCGCGGAAATTATTATTGAAAATCAGAAAACGCAGAGCTCGAGTTTTGCCGTTTAATCGTATCAAATTTAAACGTATCGACGGGGATTGCGATTCGAATTACCGTGGAATGTATTAAAGAGACGCGATCGCGAATATTCGCAGGTGGGCACGTTTTTCATTTGCCTCGTAATGAAAACGGAGAGCGTACTCGTCGCGTATTCCCGGCGAATCGATGAGACGTTGTAACAATTCGGAACCAGCCGGATTCCACCAGTTGTTCTAAAAGGAAATTCTCCATCGATCGATCGTCCGGTTCGCGGTTTCCGCCGTCGTACGAACACGCGCGTGAGACGCGTGTGGACGCGTATCTGTCAGCGAGTGCACCAGTAACGAGCCGCTAACGATCCTATCTTGGTCCTCCAGCCGAAGACGTCGCGCGGTGACAGAGACGACGAGGGACAGACGGAGAGAAAATACGTACTATAGGCACGAGAACCGCGGTCCGATTCTTACCCACGTGCTCTATTAATCTTCGCCCTGGTCGATCGATCGACCGCCAACCGAATTAATTAACGTAACTATCTCTGCGGCATGTTTATTTTCAACGACCTAACGAGGTTCTAGCTACCAGTTTCACTCCGGCCAATTAACTCCTAATGACATTCGTCGTTTCCTCCGGGAACAGCGTTTCGAACCGTCGAAAAGCCTCAGAGCATGGAAAAGCCTCAGCAAATGTCGAAAACAGTTGCTGAAAAATGTTGTTCGCCGACAGCTTGGGCGTTTAACGGAAACGTAGAGATGCGTGTACGTCCGTTTCGGGGAACGGGAACGATTCGAATTCCGTCAAAGAGACCGTAGAGAGAACGTACTCTTTCCATCGAACGCGTTCCATGTGATTCCATCAAAGAAATCGTACGGTGTACTCGCTGTTCGGCCTTCTCTGCCGGATCACCTTTACCGGCAATGGATGAGATCGTCACACGTGAGCGCGTGACCGCCCATTTGGAGCAGTAGACAATATTTTTAGACCCCTGTGTCCACCTTCATCTCTCCACCCCTCCTACCGTTCTCTCTTTGTCGTTCTACGACTATCAGCGTCTCTGACTAAAATCCGTTTCGTCGACCATCGGACGCGATCTCGGAATTTCGCATTAACGGCGACGGGATTAATTTCCGACGTGTCGACAAGCGGAATTCGTCAGGCGCGTCCCTCCGAGTACAAAGTTCGTTCGTTTTCTCAGGCAGAAGATAAGCTCGGAGGAGAGCGTGATGATCACGGAGGTGATGGCGTGGTACACGAGCGTGAACGCGGCGATGCTGGACCATCTGACTAATCAGATCAAAGAAACGGACAACAGCGGAGTTTGGAGGTAAACGTTCTCTCGCGAAGAAGAGGTATCGCGGACGAAAGAAGCGTACGTTTCGGTGAAGATGGGAACACCAGTTCGTATGGCGTTTAAAAAATTGATCGAGAGAGAGTTTTGCGGGAGGGTGCAGCGCGCCGAGTTCCCCGCCAACATGTCCCGCGAGACAGAAAGCTGACTTCAAAATTTCCCTCCCACTCGTTTCGTTTTCAACACTCGCCGCGTGACGCGTAGGTCGAACAAGAAATTCCTACGACGAATGAGAATACCTCGCCGTTTCAGGTATTTGATAGCTTTTAAAAATTTGCTGAGGAGCATCGAGAGCCTGGGTATTGCTTCCGTGTACGGAATCAATTACTTTGGACGTGGAATACTTCTGGGGGACAATTACGTCAGCTACGTTCGCCACGATGCCCTCGGACGTGATCTCCTCAGCGGATCTCTCACATACGTGCCTTCCCTCAAAAACTTTTATGCCGAACTCACCCGCACCATGCCAGACTACGGGAGGATCAAATCTAGGTACCGTACAGTCTCACATTGTTTTCCTGCAGCGATGCATCGATGCATCGATAAGAAATTTGGCCGAAACGAAGCGCGCATGACTCTTCTGCTCTGCAGGCGAGACGAGATCCTGCGTAACCAAAACCGGAAACCGAACATAGAAGACGCGATCGCTTACTTCGATTCCATGGCAACCTACGTGGACGAGCTGCGTAAACTCCAACGAGAATTGCGACACATGATCAGGTAGGTCTCCGGGATGGAACGGACGTTCTAGAGCGGGATTTGTATTGACGAAAAACGACGATACTGTTGCGACAGGGATTACGTGAACTTAACGTTGCAAGACGCGAGTAACAGAGAAGCCGCTGGGATAGCCATCGTCGTGTTGGTGCTGGTCGTTTCCCCTATCATTATAATACTAGTACGTAACGCGGTCGCAACGATACAGGTGAGTAGACGCCCGCGTTAATTTCAAATCCAAGTTTTATCGATCCCCCGCTCTCCTCGTTAACGAAACAGCAGCGGTAACTTCGTTTAACGTTGATCCTCTTTCAATTGAAACGACGAATTAAACGATACGGAAGTAGTTCGATTCCCTACAATTGATTGCTAATTCGATAACACGATTCTCTCGTACGCTGAGTCTCATCGTCCGCAGGGCGATCAATGGAATCGAAGACTTTTACGAACGCCTCCAGGCCCCCTCCTACCCCACCGTTGTTTCCTCTCACCGCTCTTGCTGCTCTCTCGCAATCAGACGGCGGCTCGTAAAATTGAAACTAATAATTAACCGCGAGGCGGGTGAACGTCCATTACGGCCAGGAAAATTGTAGATGTACGCGGCCAATTTGACCCAGAAGGCGCGAGAACTGAAGCAGGAAAAGGGCAAGAGCGACACGCTGTTGTTCCAAATGTTACCGCCCAGCGTTGCTCAACAATTGAAGCAGACTCAACAGGTATTCTAATCGGAATCATTTAAGGATGTATTGGCTATACAGTCAATCCTAAAAGTTTATGTACCTTAGAAAAACGCATTTCCTATAATTAAAAAGAAATCAGACGTCGGAAGAATAATGCTAATAACAAATAGCTACGTGCTAAAAAGTATAGAAGGAAATATCCAATTAAGTATTGACGCTGACGAAAATTTTTTTTTCAAAATTGCGAAAAATGCTTGAAATAAAAGTTGTTTTCCTTCTAACTTCGATATTTAACGAGTTACGTATGATTATTTGGCATTTTATTGATGTTGACAAAATCCGACCATCCCAGCGTCGAAACGGCGAACTTTTGGCAAAATATTTCATTTTTCTTTAATTACTCCTAAACCGTTGAATCTACGGGAAAATTGTATAAGACCTTTCTTGTAG